>NC_074676.1:56763999-56786499 GCF_029448725.1 Salvelinus fontinalis
TATTGCATTGGTTATAGAATAAGTATTTGAAGTAGAGATATTAAAACTGGTCCCTTCCATTCCTTGCTCAGAGGGACACAGGGGAACATTGGTTTGTCTTTCATGCCTCCTTTATGCAGCTTTATCCCCGGCTAAAATAATTTGTAAAATAAAAAAAAGTTGGAAAGTATTTGGGATCATCTCCTTTTGCGATGGAAGACGATGTTGGTTTGATCGCTGTTTTATTCAGAAACCTGTTTGAAGCATTGTATCAAAATGCTTCTTAGTTCCTCGGCAGGCAGATTTGTTCCAAAATGATTGATGTGAAGGCGTTGTCAAACACAGTTCCATGTTTGTCTGACGTATCAATGTATAACACACTATGATTTTCAGGAGACAACGTGCAGGACACTAGAGCTCGTAAAGGCCTCTCTTTTGCTTTAGACAGAGTGTCTCATCTCCACCACCGCTCGATTCTATTAGGATTTAAGGACATCACCTGGTCTCCTGTCATTTAAGGACAGCACCTGTTCTCCTGTCATTTAAGGACATCACCTGTTCTCATGTCATTTAAGGCATCACCTGGTCTCCTGTCATTTAATACAGCACCTGTTCTCCTGTCATTTAAGGACATCACCTGTTCTCCTGTCATTTAAGGACATCACCTGTTCTCCTGTCATTTAAGGACATCACCTGTTCTCATGTCATTTAAGGCATCACCTGGTCTCCTGTCATTTAATACAGCACCTGTTCTCCTGTCATTTAAGGACATCACCTGTTCTCCTGTCATTTAAGGCATCACCTGGTCTCCTGTCATTTAATACAGCACCTGTTCTCCTGTCATTTAAGGACATCACCTGTTCTCCTTGTCATTTAATACAGCACCTGTTCTCCTGTCATTTAAGGCAGCACCTGTTCTCCTGTCATTTAAGGACATCACCTGTTCTCATGTCATTTAAGGCAGCACCTTTTCTCCTGTCATTTAAGGACATCACCTGTTCTCCTGTCATTTAAGGACATCACCTGTTCTCCTTGTCATCTAAGGACAACACCTGTTCTCCTGTCATTTAAGGACAGCACCTGTTCTCCTGTCATTTAAGGACATCACCTGGTCTCCTGTCATTTAAGGACATCACCTGGTCTCCTGTCATTTAAGGACATCACCTGTTCTCCTGTCATTTAAGGACATCACCTGGTCTCCTGTCATTTAAGGACATCACCTGTTCTCCTTGTCGTTTAATACAGCACCTGTTCTCCTTGTCATTTAATACAGCACCTGTTCTCCTGTCATTTAAGGCAGCACCTGTTCTCCTGTCATTTAAGGCAGCACCTGTTCTCCTTGTCATTTAATACAGCACCTGTTCTCCTGTCATTTAAGGCAGCACCTGTTCTCCTGTCATTTAAGGACATCACCTGTTCTCCTTGTCATTTAAGGCAGCACCTGTTCTCCTGTCATTTAATACAGCACCTGTTCTCCTGTCGTTTAATACAGCACCTGTTCTCCTGTCATTTAATACAGCACCTGTTCTCCTGTCATTTAATACAGCACCTGTTCTCCTGTCATTTACTACAGCACCTGTTCTCCTGTCATTTAAGGACATCACCTGTTCTCCTGTCATTTAATACAGCACCTGTTCTGCTGTCATTTAAGGACAGCACTTGTTCTCCTGTCATTGTTTGCTTCAGCCATTTGATAAGTGGCAGAGGAAGGCATTCCGGTTCTTCAGTAGGTCATATTGAAGATATGTGCCAGGGTCTGGCGTAGTGGTTAGTCCCCCAGACTCCCTGGTGAGTCTCAGCCCTTCCCCTCTGTACATACGTGTCCCTCTACATTCTGACTATCACTGTCCAGAAAACATTTAAATACTAACAAATATATACCTATCAAAAAAGTATATATTGAGGATAAATAATGCATTACTAGTTGCATTTCCATGTCTTGCACACTCTCTGAACATCACAATAATCTGCATGAAATCTACAAAGTCAGAACTATGCTGTGAAGAACTGCCTCTGTAGACTGAAGCTTGCTTTACTTTTTTATTTAACCTTTATTTAACGAGGCAAGTCAGTTAAGAACAAATAATTATTTACAGTGACGGCCTACTGAGGAACAGTGGGTTAAATGGGGAAGAACAACTGACTTTGTCTACCTTGTCAGCTCGGGGATTTGATCTTGCAACCTTTCGTTTTGCTAGTCCACCGCTCTAACCGCTAGGCTACTTTACCTCAACAGGAGTATCACTTTCGTCTAGGAGAGTAGTGGATGCATTATTTACTTATGTCTACACACTGTCTGTCTGAACACTCTGGTGTAAATACTGTCTGTCTGAACACTCTGGTGTAAATACTGTCTGTCTGAACACTCTGGTGTAAATACTGTCTGTCTGAACAGTCTGGTGTAAATACTGTCTGTCTGAACAGTCTGGTATAAATGCTGTCTGTCTGAACAGCCTGGTATAAATACTGTCTGTCTGAACAGTCTGGTGTAAATGCTGTCTGTCTGAACAGTCTGGTGTAAATACTGTCTGTCTGAACTGTCTGGTATAAATACTGTCTGTCTGAACAGTCTGGTGTAAATACTGTCTGTCTGAACACTCTGGTGTAAACATTGTCTGTCTGAACTGTCTGGTATAAATACTGTCTGTCTGAACACTCTGGTGTAAACACTGTCTGTCTGAACTGTCTGGTATAAATACTGTCTGTCTGAACACTCTGGTGTAAACACTGTCTGTCTGAACACTCTGGTGTAAACACTGTCTGTCTGAACACTCTGGTGTAAACACTGTCTGTCTGAACTGTCTGGTGTAAATACTGTCTGTCTGAACACTCTGGTGTAAACACTGTCTGTCTGAACAGTCTGGTGTAAATACTGTCTGTCTGAACAGTCTGGTGTAAACACTGTCTGTCTGAACACTCTGGTGTAAACACTGTCTGTCTGAACAGTCTGGTATAAATACTGTCTGTCTGAACACTCTGGTGTAAACACTGTCTGTCTGAACTGTCTGGTGTAAATACTGTCTGTCTGAACAGTCTGGTGTAAACACTGTCTGTCTGAACAGTCTGGTGTAAATACTGTCTGTCTGAACAGTCTGGTGTAAATACTGTCTGTCTGAACAGTCTGGTATAAATACTGTCTGTCTGAACAGTCTGGTATAAATACTGTCTGTCTGAACACTATGGTGTAAATACTGTCTGTCTGAACAGTCTGGTGTAAATACTGTCTGTCTGAACAGTCTGGTGTAAATACTGTCTGTCTGAACAGTCTGGTGTAAATACTGTCTGTCTGAACAGTCTGGTGTAAATACTGTCTGTCTGAACAGTCTGGTGTAAATACTGTCTGTCTGAACAGTCTGGTGTAAATACTGTCTGTCTGAACAGTCTGGTGTAAATACTGTCTGTCTGAACAGTCTGGTGTAAATACTGTCTGTCTGAACAGTCTGGTGTAAATACTGTCTGTCTGAACAGTCTGGTGTAAATACTGTCTGTCTGAACAGTCTGGTGTAAATACTGTCTGTCTGAACAGTCTGGTATAAATACTGTCTGTCTGAACAGTCTGGTATAAATACTGTCTGTCTGAACAGTCTGGTATAAATACTGTCTGTCTGAACAGTCTGGTATAAATGCTGTCTGTCTGAACAGTCTGGTATAAATACTGTCTGTCTGAACAGTCTGGTATAAATACTGTCTGTCTGAACAGTCTGGTATAAATACTGTCTGTCTGAACAGTCTGGTATAAATACTGTCTGTCTGAACAGTCTGGTATAAATACTGTCTGTCTGAACAGTCTGGTATAAATACTGTCTGTCTGAACAGTCTGGTATAAATACTGTCTGTCTGAACAGTCTGGTATAAATACTGTCTGTCTGAACAGTCTGGTATAAATACTGTCTGTCTGAACTGTCGTATAAATACTGTCTGTCTGAACAGTCTGGTATAAATACTGTCTGTCTGAACAGTCTGGTGTAAATACTGTCTGTCTGAACAGTCTGGTGTAAATCCTGTCTGTCTGAACAGTCTGGTATAAATACTGTCTGTCTGAACAGTCTGGTATAAATACTGTCTGTCTGAACAGTCTGGTATAAATACTGTCTGTCTGAACAGAATGCTGTCTTGCAGGAGGCCATGACCTATTTGTTGTATATTCCTGCTTACTCCTTATGCAAGGCATGATTAAAAGGTTGTGTGTGTGTGCGTGTGTGTGTGTGTGTGTGTGTTTAAGTGTGATTAAAAGGTTGTGTATTTACATAAGAGCATGTATGTTTAGGCCTATTTTAGTGATGATTATGTAACCCTGACAGAGTGAGTGGGGCGATGCATGTCCTCCCTCTCTCCTCATCTCCTCCCTCTCTCCTCATCTCCCTCATCTCCTCCCTCTCTCCTCATCTCCCTCATCTCCTCCCTCTCTCCTCATCTCCTCCCCTCCTCTCCTCCCTCTCTACTCATCTCCTCCCCATCTCCTCTCGCTCCTTTCCCCTCTCTGTTCTCTCTCCTCTACTCTTCTCCTCATTTCCTCTCCTCTTTCTCCTCCTCTCCTCTCTCTCCTCTCTCTCCTCCTCCCCTCCTCTCCGACCTCTCCTCTCTCCTCATCTCCTCCCCTCCTCTCCTCCTCTCCTCCCTTTCCTCTTTCCTCTCTCTCCTACCTCTCCTCATCTCATCCCCTCCTCTCCTACCTCTCATCTCCCTCTTCTCCTCCCTCCCTCCTCATCTCCTCCCCTCCTCTCCTCCCTCTCTACTCATCTCCTCGCCCTCTCCTCTCGCTCCTTTCCCCTCTCTGTTCTCTCTCCTCTACTCTACTCCTCATTTCCTCTCCTCTTTCTCCTCCTCTCCTCTCTCTCCTCTCTCTCCTCCTCCCCTCCTCTCCGACCTCCCCTCTCTCCTCCCTTTCCTCTCTCTCCTCTTTTCCTCTCTCTCCTACCTCTCCTCATCTCATCCCCTCCTCTCCTACCTCTCCTCTCTCCTCATCTCCTCCCCTCCTCTCCGACCTCTCCTCCTCTCCTCAATACCCCATAACGACAAACCAAAAACAGGTTTTTAGACATTTTTGAAAATGTATATAAAAAACAAAAAACTGAAATATCACATTTACATAAGTATTCAGACCCTTTACTCAGTACTTTGTTGAATCACCTTTGGCAGCGATTACGGCCTTGAGTCTACTTGGGTATGACGCTACAAGCTTGGCACCCCTGTATTTGGGAGTTTCTCCCATTTTTCTCTGCAGATCCTCTCAAGCTCTTTCAGGTTGGATGGGGAGCGTCGCTGCACAGCTATTTTCAGGTCTCTCCAGAGATGTTCGATCGGGTTCAAGTCCGGGCTTTGGCTGGGCCACGAAAGGACATTCTGACGTCCTGAGCGCTCTGGAGCAGGTTTTCATTAAGGATCTCTCTGTTCTTTGCTCCGTTCATCTTTCCCTCGATCCTGACTAGTCGCACAGTCCCTGTCGCCTAAAAACATCCCCACAGCATGATGCTACCACCACCATGCTTCACCGTAGGGATGGTGCCATGTTTCCTCCAGAAGTTACGCTTGGCATTCAGGCCAAATAGTTCAATCTTGGTTTCATCAGACCAGAGAATCTTGTTTCTGATGGTCTGAGAGTCCTTTAGGTGCCTTTTGGCAAACTCCAAGCGATCTGTCATGTGCCTTTTACTGAGGAGTGGCTTCCGTCTGGCCACTCTACCATAAAGGCCTGATTGGTGGAGTGCTGCAGAGATGGTTGTCCTACTGGAAGGTTCTCCCATCTCCACAGAGGAGTTCTGTCAGAGTAGCCATCGGGTTCTTGGTCAACTCCCTGACCAAGGCCCTTCTCCCCTGATTGCTCAGTTTGGCCGGGCGGCCAGCTCTCGGAAGAGTCTTGGTGTTTACAAACTTCTTCCATTTAAGAATGGAGGCCACTGTGTTCTTGGGGACCTTCAATGCTGCAGAAATGTTTTGGTACCCTTCCCCAGCTCTGTGCCTCGATACAATCCTGTCTCGGAGCTCTACGAACAATTCCTCCGACCCTGTGGCTTGGTTTTTGCTCTGACATGCACTGTCAACTGTAGGACCTTATATAGACAGGTGTGTGCCTTTCCAAATCATGTCCAATCAATTGAATTTACACCAGGTGGACTCCAATCAAGTTGTAGAGACATCTCAAGGGTGATCAATGGAACATTTCGAAGTCTCATAGCAAAGGGTCTGAATACTTATGTAGATAAGGTATATCTGTTTTTTATTTTTAATATAACTCACTACTTATACGTTTAGGCTTTCAGAAAGTTTTCATACCCCTTGACTTATTCTATATTTTGTTCCAGCCTGAATTCAAAATTGATTAAATATATAAAACATTTTCACCAATCTACACACAATACCCCATAATGAAAAAGTGAAAACATGTTTTTAGAAATGTTTTGCAATTTTATTGAAAATTAAATACAGAAATATCTAATTGACATAAGTATTCACACCCCTGAGTCAATACTATCAGAATCACCTTTGGCAGCGATTATCTTTCTAGGTGAGTGTCTCTAAGAGCTTTTCACACCAGGGTTTTACAATATTTACACATTACTCTTTTCTAAAGTCTTCAAGCGGCAGCGTAGCCTAGTGGTTAGAGCGTTGGACTAGTAACCGAAAGGTTGCAAGATCGAATCCCCGAGCTGACAAGGTACAACTCTGTCGTTCTGCCCCTGAACAAGGCAGTTAACCCACTGTTCCCTGGTAGGCCGTAATTGAAAATAAGAATTTGTTCTTAACTGACTTGCCTGGTTAAATAAAGGTACAATAAAAGCTCTGTCAAGTTGGTTGTTGATCATTGCCAGATGTTTTCAAGCCGATTTGAGTCAAAACTAACTAGGAAACTCAGGAACTATCATGACCCAGATGCAGACGCAGGAGGCACATAGTTTGATTCTCAGAATATTTATTATAACATAGGGTCAGGTAAAGGGCAGGTCGAGGGCAGTCAGAGGTTCGTAATCCAAGGCAGAGTCAATCAGAGACAGAACGGCAGGCGGGCTCAGGGTCAGGGTCAGGGTCAGGACAGGCATAAAGGTCAGAACCGGGAAGACTATTAAACAAGAACTTGAGAACTGGTAACACACTGGAAACACGCTGGTAAGACCTGACAAAACAAGACGAACCAGTAACAAACAAACAGAAAACGCAGGTATAAATACACAGGGGAATATAGGAGACACCTGGTGGGGGGTGGAGACAAGAACAAGACAGGTGAAACAGGGTGAGACACCTGGTGGGGGGTGGAGACAAGAACAAGACAGGTGAAACAGGGTGGGACACCTGGTGGGGGCTGGAGACAAGAACAAGACAGGTGAAACAGGGTGAGACACCTGGTGGGGGGTGGAGACAAGAACAAGACAGGTGAAACAGGGTGAGACACCTGGTGGGGGGTGGAGACAAGAACAAGACAGGTGAAACAGGGTGAGACACCTGGTGGGGGGTGGAGACAAGAACAAGACAGGTGAAACAGGGTGAGACACCTGGTGGGGGGTGGAGACAAGAACAAGACAGGTGAAACAGGGTGAGACACCTGGTGGGGGGTGGAGACAAGAACAAGACAGGTGAAACAGGGTGGGACACCTGGTGGGGGCTGGAGACAAGAACAAGACAGGTGAAACAGGGTGAGACACCTGGTGGGGGGTGGAGACAAGAACAAGACAGGTGAAACAGGGTGAGACACCTGGTGGGGGGTGGAGACAAGAACAAGACAGGTGAAACAGGGTGGGACACCTGGTGGGGGGTGGAGACAAGAACAAGACAGGTGAAACAGGGTGGGACACCTGGTGGGGGGTGGAGACAAGAACAAGACAGGTGAAACAGGGTGAGACACCTGGTGGGGGGTGGAGACAAGAACAAGACAGGTGAAACAGGGTGGGACACCTGGTGGGGGGTGGAGACAAGAACAAGACAGGTGAAACAGGGTGGGACACCTGGTGGGGGGTGGAGACAAGAACAAGTCAGGTGAAACAGGGTGAGACACCTGGTGGGGGGGTGGAGACAAGAACAAGACAGGTGAAACGGATCAGGGTGAGACACCTGGTGGGGGTGGAGACAAGAACAAGACAGGTGAAACGGATCAGGGTGAGACACCTGGTGGGGGTGGAGACAAGAACAAGACAGGTGAAACAGGGTGAGACACCTGGTGGGGGTGGAGACAAGAACAAGACAGGTGAAACAGATCAGTGTGTGACAGGAACTTTCATGTCCTCTTGGCAACTCCATTGTTCCTGTACTTACAGACACACCCATAACATGATGCAACCACCACTATGCTTGAAAACATGGAATGTGGTACTCAGTAATGTGTTGTATTGGATTTGCCCCAAACATAAATCAAATCGGTCACATACACATGGTTAGCAGATGTTAATGCGAGAGTAGCGAAATGCTTGTGCTTCTAGTTCTGACAATGCAGTAATAACCAACGAGTAATCTAACAATTCCCCAACAACTACCTAATGCACATACGATGCATATGGATTAATGAACAGCGCAAACTGGCTCTAACCAGAGTAGAAAGAGGAGTGGGAGGCCCCGGTGCACAACTGAGCAAGAAGACAAGTACATTAGAGTGTCTAGTTTGAGAAACAGACGCCTCACAAGTCCTCAACTGGCAGCTTCATTAAATAGTACCCGCAAAACACCAGTCTCAACGTCAACAGTGAAGAGGCGACTCCGGGATGCTGGCCTTCTAGGAATAGTTCCTCTGTCCAGTGTCTGTGTTCTTTTGCCCATCTTAATCTTTTATTTTTATTTGCCAGTCTGATATATGTTACTGTGTGTGAAAGTATTCAGCCCCCTTGGCATGTTTCCTGTTTTTTAGCTTGATGGCCAAAAAGCTCAATTTTAGTCTCATCAGATCAGAGTACCTTCTTCCAAATGTTGGGGGAGTCTCCCACATGCCTTTTTGCGAACACCAAATGTGTTTGCTTATTTTTTCTTTAAGCAATGGCTTTTTTCTGCCCACTCTTCCGTAAAGCCCAGCTCTGTGGAGTGTACGGCTTAAAGTGGTCCTATGGACAGATACTCCAATCTCCGCTGTGGAGCTTTGCAGCTCCTTCAGGGTTATCTTTGGTCTCTCTGTTGCCTCTCTGATTAATGCCCTCCTTGCCTGGTCTGTGAGTTTTGGTGGGCGGCCCTCTCTTGGCAGGTTTGTGTGGTGCCATATTCTTTCCATTTTTTAATAATGGATTTAAGGGTGCTCCGTGGGATGTTCAAAGTTTCTGATATTTCTTTATAACCCAACCCAGATCTGTACTTCTCCACAACTTTGTCCCTGACCTGTTTGGAGAGCTCCTTGGTCTTCATGGTGCCGCTTGCTTAGTGGTGTTATAGACTCTGGGGCCTTTCAGAACAGGTGTATACAGTTGAAGTCGGAAGTTTACATGCACCTTAGCCAAATACATTTAAACTCAGTTATTCACAATTCCTTACATTCAATCCTAGTAAAACTGCCCTGTTTTAGGTCAGTTAGGATCACCACTTTATTTTAAGAATGTGAAATGTCAGAATAATAGTAGAGAGAATGATTTATTTCAGCTTTTATTTCTTTCATCACATTCCCAATGGGTCAGAAGTTTAAAGACACTCAATTAGTATTTGGTAGCATTGCCTTTAAATTGTTTAACTTAGGTCAAACATTTTGGGTAGCCTTCCACAAGCTTCCCACAATAAGTTGGGTGAATGTTGGCCCATTCCTCCTGACAGAACTGGTGTAACTGAGTCAGGTTTGTAGGCCTCCTTGCTCACACACACGTTTTCAGTTCTGCCCACAAATGTTCTATAGGATTGAGGTCAGGGCTTTGTGATGGCCACTCCAATACCTTGACTTTGTTGTCCTTAAGCCATTTTGCCACAACTTTGGAAGTATGCTTGGGGTCATTGTCCATTTGGAAGACCCATTTGCAAATCAAGCTTTAACTTCCTGACTGATGTCTTGAGTTGTTGCTTCAATATATCCACATAATTTTCCTGCCTCATGATGCCATCTATTTTGTGAAGTGCACCAGTCCCTCATGCAGCAAAACACCCCCACAACATGATGCTACCACCCCCATGCTTCACGGTTGGGATGGTGTTCTTCGGCTTGCAAGCCTTCCTCTTTTTCCTCCAAACATAACAATGGTCATTATGGCCAAACAGTTTTATTTTTGTTTCATCAGACCAGAGGACATTTCTCCAAAAAGTATGATGTTTGTCCCCATGTGCAGTTGTAAACCGTAGTCTGGCTTTTTTATGACAGTTTTGGAGCAGTGGCTTCTTCCTTGCTGAGCGGCCTTTCAGGCTATGTCGATGTAGGACTCATTTCACTGTGGATATAGATACTTTTGTACCTGTTTCCTCCAGCATCTTAACAAGGTCCTTTGCTGTTGTTCTGGGATTGATTTGCACTTTTCGCACCAAAGTACGTTCATCTCTAGGAGACAGAATGCCCCTCCTTCCTGAGCGGTATGACGGCTACGTGGTTCCATGGTGTTTATACTTGCATACTATTGTTTGTACAGATGAACGTGGTACCTTCAGGTGTTTGGAAATTTCTCCCAAGGATGAACCAGACTTGTGGAGGTCTACCATTTTTTTTCTGCGGTCTAGGCTGATTTCTTTTGATTTTCCCATGATGCAAAGCAAAGAGGCACTGAGTTTGAAGGTAGGCCTTGAAATACATCCACAGGTACACCTCCAATTGACTCAAATTATGTCAATTAGCCTATCAGAAGCTTCTAAAGCCATGACATCATTTTCTGGAATTTTCCAAGCTGTTTAAAGGCACAGTCAACTTAGTGTATGTAAACTTCTGACCCACTGGAATTGTGATACAGTGAATTATAAGTGAAATAATCTGTCTGTAAACAATTATTGGAAAAATGACTTGTGTCATGCACAAAGTAGATGTCCTAACCGACTTGCCAAAACTATAGTTTGTTAACAAGAAATGTGTGGAGTGGTTGAAAAACGAGTTTTAATGACTCCAACCTAAGTGTATGTAAACTTCCCACTTCAACTGTATATACTCATTAAGTATGTAGTATACAGTATGTCAGTATGGGTGTTCGAACACAGCTTAGGTGAATCCAGGTGAAAGCTCTGATCCCTTATTGATGTCACTTCAATCAGTGTAGATGAAGGAGAGGAGACGTGGTTAAAGAAGGATTTTTAAGCCTTGAGACAATTGAGACATGGATTGTGTATGTGTGTCATTGAGAGGGTGAATGGGCAAGACAAAATATTGAAGTGCCGTTGAACGGGGTATGATACAGTATTAGGTGCCAGGTGCACCGGTTTGTGTCAAGAACTGCAACGAGTCTGAGTTTTCTCACACTCAACAGTTTCCCGTGTGTATCAAGAATGGTCCACCACCCAATGAACATCCTGCCAACTTGACACCACTGTGGGAAGCATTGGAGTCAACATGGGTCAGCACCTTGTAGAGTCCATGCCCGATGAATTGAGGCTGTTCTGAGGGTAAAAGGGGGGGTACAACACAATATCAGGACGCTGTTCCTAATGTTTTGTACACTCAGCGTATGTGTATGTGTGTGTATGACTGTGCACAGCATGCACTTACACACACACACACATAAATAACTATCTCACACACACAAATAACTATCTCACACACACACAAATAACTATCTCACACACACACAAATAACTATCTCACACACACACACACAAATAACTATCTCACACACACACAAATAACTATCTCACACACACATACATAGTGCATAAACATAAACACAAATAGCTCCTCAGGGCACCTAGCGATCACGAGCCACCAAAAGCAAGGTTTCCTTCTGGCTGTTTAAAGTGGGAGCTCTGTGGGCCACGTTGGCTGTTTAAAGTGGGAGCTCTGTGGGACACGTTGGCTGTTTAAAGTGGGAGCTCTGTGGGACACGCTGGCTGTTTAAAGTGGGAGCTCTGTGGGACACGCTGGCTGTTTAAAGTGGGAGCTCTGTGGGACACGTTGGCTGTTTAAAGTGGGAGCTCTGTGGGAAACGTTGGCTGTTTAAAGTGGGACACGTTGGCTGTTTAAAGTGGGAGCTCTGTGGGACACGTTGGCTGTTTAAAGTGGGAGCTCTGTGGGACACGTTGGCTGTTTAAAGTGGGAGCTCTGTGGGACACGTTGGCTGTTTAAAGTGGGCGCTCTGTGGGACACGTTGGCTGTTTAAAGTGGGAGCTCTGTGGGACACGTTGGCTGTTTAAAGTGGGAGCTCTATGGGACATGTTGGCTGTTTAAAGTGGGAACTCTGTGGGACACGTTGGCTGTTTAAAGTGGGAGCTCTGTGGGACATGTTGGCTGTTTAAAGTGGGAACTCTGGGACACGTTGGCTGTTTAAAGTGGGAGCTCTGTGGGACACGTTGGCTGTTTAAAGTGGGAGCTCTGTGGGACACGTTGGCTGTTTAAAGTGGGAGCTCTGTGGGACACGTTGGCTCTGTGGGACACGTTGGCTCTGTGGGACATGTTGGCTCTGTGGGACACGCTGGCTGTTTAAAGTGGGAGCTCTGTGGGACACGTTGGCTCTGTGGGACACGCTGGCTGTTTAAAGTGAGAGCTCTGTGGGACACGTTGCCTGTTTAAAGTGGGAGCTCTGTGGGACACGGTGGCTGTTTAAAGTGGGAGCTCTGTGGGACACGTTGGCTGTTGAAAGTGGGAGCTCTGTGGGACACGCTGGCTGTTTAAAGTGGGAGCTCTGTGGGACACGTTGTCTGTTTAAAGTGGGAGCTCTGTGGGACACGTTGGCTCTGTGGGACACGTTGTCTGTTTAAAGTGGGAGCTCTGTGGGACACGTTGTCTGTTTAAAGTGGGAGCTCTGTGGGACACGTTGTCTGTTTAAAGTGGGAGCTCTGTGGGACACGTTGGCTCTGTGGGACACGGTGGCTGTTTAAAGTGGGAGCTCTGTGGGACACGTTGGCTGTTTAAAGTGGGAGCTCTGTGGGACACGTTGGCTGTTTAAAGTGGGAGCTCTGTGGGACACGCTGGCTGTTTAAAGTGGGAGCTCTGTGGGACACGTTGGCTGTTTAAAGTGGGAGCTCTGTGGGACACGTTGGCTGTTTAAAATGGGAGCTCTGTGGGACACGCTGGCTGTTTAAAGTGGGAGCTCTGTGGGACACGCTGGCTGTTTAAAGTGGGAGCTCTGTGGGACACGTTGGCTGTTTAAAGTGGGAGCTCTGTGGGACACGTTGGCTGTTTAAAGTGGGAGCTCTGTGGGACACGCTGGCTGTTTAAAGTGGGAGCTCTGTGGGACACGCTGGCTGTTTAAAGTGGGAGCTCTGTGGGACACATTGGCTGTTTAAAGTGGGAGCTCTGTGGGACACGTTGGCTGTTTAAAGTGGGAGCTCTGTGGGACACGCTGGCTGTTTAAAGTGGGAGCTCTGTGGGACACGTTGGCTGTTTAAAGTGGGAGCTCTGTGGGACACGCTGGCTGTTTGAAGTGGGAGCTCTGTGGGACACATTGGCTGTTTAATTAAAGTGGGAGATCTGTGGGACACGCTGGCTGTTTAAAGTGGGAGCTCTGTGGGACACGCTGGCTGTTTAAAGTGGGAGCCCTGTGGGACACGTTGGCTCTGTGGGACACGTTGGCTGTTTAAAGTGGGAGCTCTGTGGGACACGTTGTCTGTTTAAAGTGGGAGCTCTGTGGGACACGTTGGCTGTTTAAAGTGGGAGCTCTGTGGGACACGCTGGCTGTTTAAAGTGGGAGCTCTGTGGGACACGTTGGCTGTTTAAAGTGGGAGCTCTGTGGGACACGTTGGCTGTTTAAAGTGGGAGCTCTGTGGGACACCTTGGCTGTTTAAAGTGGGAGCTCTGTGGGACACGTTGGCTGTTTAAAGTGGGAGATCTGTGGGACACGCTGGCTGTTTAAAGTGGGAGCTCTGTGGGACACGTTGGCTGTTTAAAGTGGGAGCTCTGTGGGACACGTTGGCTGTTTAAAGTGGGAGCTCTGTGGGACACGTTGGCTGTTTAAAGTGGGAGCTCTGTGGGACACGTTGGCTGTTTAAAGTGGGAGCTCTGTGGGACACGTTGGCTGTTTAAAGTGGGAGCTCTGTGGGACACGTTGGCTGTTTAAAGTGGGAGCTCTGTGGGACACGTTGGCTGTTTAAAGTGGGAGATCTGTGGGACACGCTGGCTGTTTAAAGTGGGAGCTCTGTGGGACACGTTGGCTGTTTAAAGTGGGAGCTCTGTGGGACACGTTGGCTGTTTAAAGTGGGAGCTCTGTGGGACACGCTGGCTGTTTAAAGTGGGAGCTCTGTGGGACACGTTGACTGTTTAAAGTGGGAGCTCTGTGGGACACGTTGGCTGTTTAAAGTGGGAGCTTTGTGGGACACGTTGGCTGTTTAAAGTGGGAGCTCTGTGTGACACGGTGTTTGTTTAAAGTGGGAGCTCTGTGGGACACGTTGGCTGTTTAAAGTGGGAGCTCTGTGGGACACGGTGGCTGTTTAAAGTGGGAGCTCTGTGGGACACGTTGGCTGTTTAAAGTGGGAGCTCTGTGTGACACGCTGGCTGTTTAAAGTGGGAGCTCTGTGGGACACGTTGGCTGTTTAAAGTGGGAGCTCTGTGGGACACGTTGGCTGTTTAAAGTGAGAGCTCTGTGGGACACGTTGGCTGTTTAAAGTGGGAGCTCTGTGGGACACGTTGGCTGTTTAAAGTGGGAGCTCTGTGGGACACGTTGGCTGTTTAAAGTGGGAGCTCTGTGGGACACGTTGGCTGTTTAAAGTGGAAGCTCTGTGGGACACGTTGGCTGTTTAAAGTGGGAGCTCTGTGGGACACGCTGGCTGTTTAAAGTGGGAGCTCTGTGGGACACGTTGGCTCTGTGGGACACGTTGGCTGTTTAAAGTGGGAGCTCTGTGGGACACGTTGGCTGTTTAAAGTGGGAGCTCTGTGGGACACGTTGGCTGTTTAAAGTGGGAGCTCTGTGGGACACGTTGGCTGTTTAAAGTGGGAGCTCTGTGGGACACGCTGGCTGTTTAAAGTGGGCGCTCTGTGGGACACATTGGCTGTTTAAAGTGGGAGCTCTGTGGGACACGTTGGCTGTTTAAAGTGGGAGCTCTGTGGGACACGCTGGCTGTTTAATTAAAGTGGGAGATCTGTGGGACACGCTGGCTGTTTAAAGTGGGAGCTCTGTGGGACACGCTGGCTGTTTAAAGTGGGAGCTCTGTGGGACACGTTGACTGTTTAAAGTGGGAGCTCTGTGGGACACGTTGGCTGTTTAAAGTGGGAGCTCTGTGGGACACGTTGGCTGTTTAAAGTGGGAGCTCTGTGGGACACGGTGGCTGTTTAAAGTGGGAGCTCTGTGGGACACGTTGGCTGTTTAAAGTGGGAGCTCTGTGGGACACGTTGGCTGTTTAAAGTGGAAGCTCTGTGGGACACGTTGGCTGTTTAAAGTGGGAGCTCTGTGGGACACGCTGGCTGTTTAAAGTGGGAGCTCTGTGGGACACGTTGGCTCTGTGGGACACGTTGGCTGTTTAAAGTGGGAGCTCTGTGGGACACGTTGGCTGTTTAAAGTGGGAGCTCTGTGGGACACGTTGGCTGTTTAAAGTGGGAGCTCTGTGGGACACGTTGGCTGTTTAAAGTGGGAGCTCTGTGGGACACGTTGGCTGTTTAAAGTGGGAGCTCTGTGGGACACGCTGGCTGTTTAAAGTGGGCGCTCTGTGGGACACATTGGCTGTTTAAAGTGGGAGCTCTGTGGGACACGTTGGCTGTTTAAAGTGGGAGCTCTGTGGGACACGCTGGCTGTTTAATTAAAGTGGGAGATCTGTGGGACACGCTGGCTGTTTAAAGTGGGAGCTCTGTGGGACACGCTGGCTGTTTAAAGTGGGAGCCCTGTGGGACACGTTGGCTCTGTGGGACACGTTGGCTGTTTAAAGTGGGAGCTCTGTGGGACACGTTGTCTGTTTAAAGTGGGAGCTCTGTGGGACACGTTGGCTGTTTAAAGTGGGAGCTCTGTGGGACACGCTGGCTGTTTAAAGTGGGAGCTCTGTGGGACACGTTGGCTGTTTAAAGTGGGAGCTCTGTGGGACACGTTGGCTGTTTAAAGTGGGAGCTCTGTGGGACACCTTGGCTGTTTAAAGTGGGAGCTCTGTGGGACACGTTGGCTGTTTAAAGTGGGAGATCTGTGGGACACGCTGGCTGTTTAAAGTGGGAGCTCTGTGGGACACGTTGGCTGTTTAAAGTGGGAGCTCTGTGGGACACGTTGGCTGTTTAAAGTGGGAGCTCTGTGGGACACGTTGGCTGTTTAAAGTGGGAGCTCTGTGGGACACGTTGGCTGTTTAAAGTGGGAGCTCTGTGGGACACGTTGGCTGTTTAAAGTGGGAGCTCTGTGGGACACGTTGGCTGTTTAAAGTGGGAGCTCTGTGGGACACGTTGGCTGTTTAAAGTGGGAGCTCTGTGGGACACGTTGGCTGTTTAAAGTGGGAGCTCTGTGGGAAACGTTGGCTGTTTAAAGTGGGACACGTTGGCTGTTTAAAGTGGGAGCTCTGTGGGACACGTTGGCTGTTTAAAGTGGGAGCTCTGTGGGACACGTTGGCTGTTTAAAGTGGGAGCTCTGTGGGACACGTTGGCTGTTTAAAGTGGGCGCTCTGTGGGACACGTTGGCTGTTTAAAGTGGGAGCTCTGTGGGACACGTTGGCTGTTTAAAGTGGGAGCTCTATGGGACATGTTGGCTGTTTAAAGTGGGAACTCTGTGGGACACGTTGGCTGTTTAAAGTGGGAGCTCTGTGGGACATGTTGGCTGTTTAAAGTGGGAACTCTGGGACACGTTGGCTGTTTAAAGTGGGAGCTCTGTGGGACACGTTGGCTGTTTAAAGTGGGAGCTCTGTGGGACACGTTGGCTGTTTAAAGTGGGAGCTCTGTGGGACACGTTGGCTCTGTGGGACACGTTGGCTCTGTGGGACATGTTGGCTCTGTGGGACACGCTGGCTGTTTAAAGTGGGAGCTCTGTGGGACACGTTGGCTCTGTGGGACACGCTGGCTGTTTAAAGTGAGAGCTCTGTGGGACACGTTGCCTGTTTAAAGTGGGAGCTCTGTGGGACACGGTGGCTGTTTAAAGTGGGAGCTCTGTGGGACACGTTGGCTGTTGAAAGTGGGAGCTCTGTGGGACACGCTGGCTGTTTAAAGTGGGAGCTCTGTGGGACACGTTGTCTGTTTAAAGTGGGAGCTCTGTGGGACACGTTGGCTCTGTGGGACACGTTGTCTGTTTAAAGTGGGAGCTCTGTGGGACACGTTGTCTGTTTAAAGTGGGAGCTCTGTGGGACACGTTGTCTGTTTAAAGTGGGAGCTCTGTGGGACACGTTGGCTCTGTGGGACACGGTGGCTGTTTAAAGTGGGAGCTCTGTGGGACACGTTGGCTGTTTAAAGTGGGAGCTCTGTGGGACACGTTGGCTGTTTAAAGTGGGAGCTCTGTGGGACACGTTGGCTGTTTAAAGTGGGAGCTCTGTGGGACACGTTGGCTGTTTAAAGTGGGAGCTCTGTGGGACACGTTGGCTGTTTAAAATGGGAGCTCTGTGGGACACGCTGGCTGTTTAAAGTGGGAGCTCTGTGGGACACGCTGGCTGTTTAAAGTGGGAGCTCTGTGGGACACGTTGGCTGTTTAAAGTGGGAGCTCTGTGGGACACGTTGGCTGTTTAAAGTGGGAGCTCTGTGGGACACGCTGGCTGTTTAAAGTGGGAGCTCTGTGGGACACGCTGGCTGTTTAAAGTGGGAGCTCTGTGGGACACATTGGCTGTTTAAAGTGGGAGCTCTGTGGGACACGTTGGCTGTTTAAAGTGGGAGCTCTGTGGGACACGCTGGCTGTTTAAAGTGGGAGCTCTGTGGGACACGTTGGCTGTTTAAAGTGGGAGCTCTGTGGGACACGCTGGCTGTTTGAAGTGGGAGCTCTGTGGGACACATTGGCTGTTTAATTAAAGTGGGAGATCTGTGGGACACGCTGGCTGTTTAAAGTGGGAGCTCTGTGGGACACGCTGGCTGTTTAAAGTGGGAGCCCTGTGGGACACGTTGGCTCTGTGGGACACGTTGGCTGTTTAAAGTGGGAGCTCTGTGGGACACGTTGTCTGTTTAAAGTGGGAGCTCTGTGGGACACGTTGGCTGTTTAAAGTGGGAGCTCTGTGGGACACGCTGGCTGTTTAAAGTGGGAGCTCTGTGGGACACGTTGGCTGTTTAAAGTGGGAGCTCTGTGGGACACGTTGGCTGTTTAAAGTGGGAGCTCTGTGGGACACCTTGGCTGTTTAAAGTGGGAGCTCTGTGGGACACGTTGGCTGTTTAAAGTGGGAGATCTGTGGGACACGCTGGCTGTTTAAAGTGGGAGCTCTGTGGGACACGTTGGCTGTTTAAAGTGGGAGCTCTGTGGGACACGTTGGCTGTTTAAAGTGGGAGCTCTGTGGGACACGTTGGCTGTTTAAAGTGGGAGCTCTGTGGGACACGTTGGCTGTTTAAAGTGGGAGCTCTGTGGGACACGTTGGCTGTTTAAAGTGGGAGCTCTGTGGGACACGTTGGCTGTTTAAAGTGGGAGCTCTGTGGGACACGTTGGCTGTTTAAAGTGGGAGATCTGTGGGACACGCTGGCTGTTTAAAGTGGGAGCTCTGTGGGACACGTTGGCTGTTTAAAGTGGGAGCTCTGTGGGACACGTTGGCTGTTTAAAGTGGGAGCTCTGTGGGACACGCTGGCTGTTTAAAGTGGGAGCTCTGTGGGACACGTTGACTGTTTAAAGTGGGAGCTCTGTGGGACACGTTGGCTGTTTAAAGTGGGAGCTTTGTGGGACACGTTGGCTGTTTAAAGTGGGAGCTCTGTGTGACACGGTGTTTGTTTAAAGTGGGAGCTCTGTGGGACACGTTGGCTGTTTAAAGTGGGAGCTCTGTGGGACACGGTGGCTGTTTAAAGTGGGAGCTCTGTGGGACACGTTGGCTGTTTAAAGTGGGAGCTCTGTGTGACACGCTGGCTGTTTAAAGTGGGAGCTCTGTGGGACACGTTGGCTGTTTAAAGTGGGAGCTCTGTGGGACACGTTGGCTGTTTAAAGTGAGAGCTCTGTGGGACACGTTGGCTGTTTAAAGTGGGAGCTCTGTGGGACACGTTGGCTGTTTAAAGTGGGAGCTCTGTGGGACACGTTGGCTGTTTAAAGTGGGAGCTCTGTGGGACACGTTGGCTGTTTAAAGTGGAAGCTCTGTGGGACACGTTGGCTGTTTAAAGTGGGAGCTCTGTGGGACACGCTGGCTGTTTAAAGTGGGAGCTCTGTGGGACACGTTGGCTCTGTGGGACACGTTGGCTGTTTAAAGTGGGAGCTCTGTGGGACACGTTGGCTGTTTAAAGTGGGAGCTCTGTGGGACACGTTGGCTGTTTAAAGTGGGAGCTCTGTGGGACACGTTGGCTGTTTAAAGTGGGAGCTCTGTGGGACACGCTGGCTGTTTAAAGTGGGCGCTCTGTGGGACACATTGGCTGTTTAAAGTGGGAGCTCTGTGGGACACGTTGGCTGTTTAAAGTGGGAGCTCTGTGGGACACGCTGGCTGTTTAATTAAAGTGGGAGATCTGTGGGACACGCTGGCTGTTTAAAGTGGGAGCTCTGTGGGACACGCTGGCTGTTTAAAGTGGGAGCTCTGTGGGACACGTTGACTGTTTAAAGTGGGAGCTCTGTGGGACACGTTGGCTGTTTAAAGTGGGAGCTCTGTGGGACACGTTGGCTGTTTAAAGTGGGAGCTCTGTGGGACACGGTGGCTGTTTAAAGTGGGAGCTCTGTGGGACACGTTGGCTGTTTAAAGTGGGAGCTCTGTGGGACACGTTGGCTGTTTAAAGTGGAAGCTCTGTGGGACACGTTGGCTGTTTAAAGTGGGAGCTCTGTGGGACACGCTGGCTGTTTAAAGTGGGAGCTCTGTGGGACACGTTGGCTCTGTGGGACACGTTGGCTGTTTAAAGTGGGAGCTCTGTGGGACACGTTGGCTGTTTAAAGTGGGAGCTCTGTGGGACACGTTGGCTGTTTAAAGTGGGAGCTCTGTGGGACACGTTGGCTGTTTAAAGTGGGAGCTCTGTGGGACACGTTGGCTGTTTAAAGTGGGAGCTCTGTGGGACACGCTGGCTGTTTAAAGTGGGCGCTCTGTGGGACACATTGGCTGTTTAAAGTGGGAGCTCTGTGGGACACGTTGGCTGTTTAAAGTGGGAGCTCTGTGGGACACGCTGGCTGTTTAATTAAAGTGGGAGATCTGTGGGACACGCTGGCTGTTTAAAGTGGGAGCTCTGTGGGACACGCTGGCTGTTTAAAGTGGGAGCCCTGTGGGACACGTTGGCTCTGTGGGACACGTTGGCTGTTTAAAGTGGGAGCTCTGTGGGACACGTTGTCTGTTTAAAGTGGGAGCTCTGTGGGACACGTTGGCTGTTTAAAGTGGGAGCTCTGTGGGACACGCTGGCTGTTTAAAGTGGGAGCTCTGTGGGACACGTTGGCTGTTTAAAGTGGGAGCTCTGTGGGACACGTTGGCTGTTTAAAGTGGGAGCTCTGTGGGACACCTTGGCTGTTTAAAGTGGGAGCTCTGTGGGACACGTTGGCTGTTTAAAGTGGGAGATCTGTGGGACACGCTGGCTGTTTAAAGTGGGAGCTCTGTGGGACACGTTGGCTGTTTAAAGTGGGAGCTCTGTGGGACACGTTGGCTGTTTAAAGTGGGAGCTCTGTGGGACACGTTGGCTGTTTAAAGTGGGAGCTCTGTGGGACACGTTGGCTGTTTAAAGTGGGAGCTCTGTGGGACACGTTGGCTGTTTAAAGTGGGAGCTCTGTGGGACACGTTGGCTGTTTAAAGTGGGAGCTCTGTGGGACACGTTGGCTGTTTAAAGTGGGAGATCTGTGGGACACGCTGGCTGTTTAAAGTGGGAGCTCTGTGGGACACGTTGGCTGTTTAAAGTGGGAGCTCTGTGGGACACGTTGGCTGTTTAAAGTGGGAGCTCTGTGGGACACGCTGGCTGTTTAAAGTGGGAGCTCTGTGGGACACGTTGACTGTTTAAAGTGGGAGCTCTGTGGGACACGTTGGCTGTTTAAAGTGGGAGCTCTGTGGGACACGTTGGCTGTTTAAAGTGGGAGCTCTGTGGGACACGGTGGCTGTTTAAAGTGGGAGCTCTGTGGGACACGTTGGCTGTTTAAAGTGGGAGCTCTGTGTGACACGCTGGCTGTTTAAAGTGGGAGCTCTGTGGGACACGTTGGCTGTTTAAAGTGGGAGCTCTGTGGGACACGTTGGCTGTTTAAAGTGGGAGCTCTGTGGGACACGTTGGCTGTTTAAAGTGGGAGCTCTGTGTGACACGCTGGCTGTTTAAAGTGGGAGCTCTGTGGGACACGTTGGCTGTTTAAAGTGGGAGCTCTGTGGGACACGTTGGCTGTTTAAAGTGGGAGCTCTGTGGGACACGTTGGCTGTTTAAAGTGGGAGCTCTGTGGGACACGCTGGCTGTTTAAAGTGGGAGCTCTGTGGGACACGTTGGCTGTTTAAAGTGGGAGCTCTGTGGGACACGTTGGCTGTTTAAAGTGGGAGCTCTGTGGGACACCTTGGCTGTTTAAAGTGGGAGCTCTGTGGGACACGTTGGCTGTTTAAAGTGGGAGCTCTGTGGGACACGTTGGCTGTTTAAAGTGGGAGCTCTGTGGGACACGCTGGCTGTTTAAAGTGGGCGCTCTGTGGGACACATTGGCTGTTTAAAGTGGGAGCTCTGTGGGACACGTTGGCTGTTTAAAGTGGGAGCTCTGTGGGACACGCTGGCTGTTTAATTAAAGTGGGAGATCTGTGGGACACGCTGGCTGTTTAAAGTGGGAGCTCTGTGGGACACGCTGGCTGTTTAAAGTGGGAGCCCTGTGGGACACGTTGGCTCTGTGGGACACGTTGGCTGTTTAAAGTGGGAGCTCTGTGGGACACGTTGTCTGTTTAAAGTGGGAGCTCTGTGGGACACGTTGGCTGTTTAAAGTGGGAGCTCTGTGGGACACGCTGGCTGTTTAAAGTGGGAGCTCTGTGGGACACGTTGGCTGTTTAAAGTGGGAGCTCTGTGGGACACGTTGGCTGTTTAAAGTGGGAGCTCTGTGGGACACCTTGGCTGTTTAAAGTGGGAGCTCTGTGGGACACGTTGGCTGTTTAAAGTGGGAGATCTGTGGGACACGCTGGCTGTTTAAAGTGGGAGCTCTGTGGGACACGTTGGCTGTTTAAAGTGGGAGCTCTGTGGGACACGTTGGCTGTTTAAAGTGGGAGCTCTGTGGGACACGTTGGCTGTTTAAAGTGGGAGCTCTGTGGGACACGTTGGCTGTTTAAAGTGGGAGCTCTGTGGGACACGTTGGCTGTTTAAAGTGGGAGCTCTGTGGGACACGTTGGCTGTTTAAAGTGGGAGCTCTGTGGGACACGTTGGCTGTTTAAAGTGGGAGATCTGTGGGACACGCTGGCTGTTTAAAGTGGGAGCTCTGTGGGACACGTTGGCTGTTTAAAGTGGGAGCTCTGTGGGACACGTTGGCTGTTTAAAGTGGGAGCTCTGTGGGACACGCTGGCTGTTTAAAGTGGGAGCTCTGTGGGACACGT
>NC_074676.1:56791499-56836499 GCF_029448725.1 Salvelinus fontinalis
GGAGGGTTTAGTGTGTAACATGAGGGTTTAGTGTGTAACATGAGTCTTTAGTGTGTAACATGAGGGTTTAGTGTGTAACATGAGTCTTTAGTGTGTAACATGAGGGTTTAGTGTGTAACATGAGGGTTTAGTGTGTAACATGAGTGTTTAGTGTGTAAAAGGGAGGGTTTAGTGTGTAACGTGAGGGTTTAGTGTGTAACATGAGGGTTTAGTGTGTAACATGAGGGTTTAGTGTGTAACGTGAGGGTTTAGTGTGTAAAAGGGAGGGTTTAGTGTGTAACGTGAGGGTTTAGTGTGTAACATGAGTCTTTAGTGTGTAACATGAGGGTTTAGTGTGTAACGTGAGGGTTTAGTGTGTAACATGAGGGTTTAGTGTGTAAAAGGGAGTGTTACACTTCATTTCATTTGACTCAAGTATACATCGTTCTTTTTTTTCTCTCAGTTTATTAAGTACAGATCTACGGTATGTCCATTGAAGCTATAACAGGATGCTCAATAATATTAGTGAGAGCGATATCACCATATCATCTGAAATAGATAGAAAATTATACTCCCCCCCCCCTCATCTCCAGCGTAAAAAAAAAAGATCCAGCCAAGACCATTCCTATGTCTTCAGATGTCGGCCCTCCCATTCACTTTGGCCCTTTCAACCGCCGATATAAAGGAACAACTTCTAGACATTCCCTTGAGATGCTATCAGGCCCTGGGATATGAAGTGTTCTGGGTGTCTGGCTCCTTTTTTTAACTTTGGTAGAAAGCCTTACTTCATCACACACTTGATTACAGATCAATAGTTGTAGTCGATCTGTTCTAATCAAGGAGTTGATTAGCAGGATCATAGGACGACAGAAGACCAGAGTTGTCTTTCATGATTTTCATCTTTATCATTGATAAAGCCCATTACTTTAAGAGTAGTGGGGGGACTGGTGTGAGTTTCTGCAGCCCAGTCTATCTGCTCCAGTTCTGAAGTATGTTGTCTTAATACACGGCCTCTGAAGGTCCTTTGAGGACGTTAGCTAGTGATCAGAAAGTAACCGGTTCGTATGGAAAGTTAGAACATAATACGGCTTATGATTGTCTCTCGAGTCACGATATGGAGACACTTTCTCCGTGGAGGCCACTTCTATACATGTACTATCATTCACTGTAGTGTCTCTATCTGCTCAAAACCGAGTCTCTATCTGCTCAAAACCGAGTCTCTTTCAGCTCAAAACCGAGTCTCTTTCAGCTCAAAAACCGAGTCTCTATCAGCTCAAAACCAAGTCTCTTTCAGCTCAAAACCGAGTCTCTATCTGCTCAAAACCAAGTCTCTTTCAGCTCAAAACCGACTCTCTATCTGCTCAAAACCAAGTCTCTTTCAGCTCAAAACCAAGTCTCTTTCAGCTCAAAACCAAGTCTCTTTCAGCTCAAAACCAAGTCTCTATCAGCTCAAAACCATGTACTGTAACACGTGTAGCAATAAGACCAGACAGTCAGACCTGTGGATGAACTAGTCTAACCCCCACCTCCTCTCCTCCTCTACCCCAGGGCGGTGTGCCAGCTGTGGGGATAATGTGGTGGGTGAGGGTACCGGCTGTACCGCCATGGACCAGGTCTTCCACGTGGACTGCTTCATCTGCATGACCTGCAGTGGCAGGCTGCGCGGTAAACCCTTCTACGCCGTGGAGAAGAAGGCCTACTGCGAGCCCTGCTACATCGTGAGTCTCAGCCCATCTGTACACAACACACACACAAACACAAACCCTTCTACGCCGTGGAGAAGAAGGCCTACTGCGAGCCCTGCTACATCGTGAGTCTCAGCCCATCTGTACACAACACACACACACGCACGCACGCACGCACGCACGCACGCACGCACGCACGCACGCACGCACGCACACACACACACACACACACACACACACACACACACACACACACACACACACACACACACACACACACACACACACACTGTACACACAGACACACAGTGTGTAAAAGTTCTCCTGAGCCCTGCTACATCGTGAGTCTCGACCCATCCACCAATTTATTTCATCCCTTTACTTGTTGTACCCTGCACCTGTAAGTAATGTGGTGCTGTTTCACTTCACACATCCAGCATGCTCTCTGTCTTTCTGCCATCCAGAAGAACCAAACAGAAATAGTTGTTGTCATGACTCCTCCTGAACATCAACACCTCCTCTGAGTTAGAACAGAGAGTTGTCATGACTCCTCCTGAAAATCAACACCTCCTCTGAGTTAGAACAGAGTTGTCATGACTCCTCCTGAACATCAACACCTCCTCTGAGTTAGAACAGACAGTTGTCATGACTCCTCCTGAACATCAACACCTCCTCTGAGTTAGAACAGAGAGTTGTCATGACTCCTCCTGAACATCAACACCTCCTCTGAGTTAGAACAGAGAGTTGTCATGACTCCTCCTGAACATCAACACCTCCTCTGAGTTAGAACAGAGAGTTGTCATGACTCCTCCTGAACATCAACACCTCCTCTGAGTTAGAACAGAGAGTTGTCATGACTCCTCCTGAACATCAACACCTCCTCTGAGTTAGAACAGAGAGTTGTCATGACTCCTCCTGAACATCAACACCTCCTCTGAGTTAGAACAGAGTTGTCATGACTACTCCTGAACATCAACACCTAGAACAGAGAGAGTTCTGCACATGCTCTAAAAATGCGCCCTTGGAATAACTTCCCGGCCCTGCAACTGTTGACCAGATTAAAAGCCTTACTCATGTCGGCCTCGGAGAGCGAGATCACCCAGTCCTCTGGGTCAGCGGGGGCCCTCGTGCACAGCTTGGTGTTGTTTTTTGTCAAAGTGTGCATACAATTCATTGAGTTTGTCTGGTAGAGAGGTAACGTTAGGTAGATCACAGCTGGGTCTTCCTTTGTAATCCGTAATGGACTGTAGCCCTTGCCACATGGGATGCCACCTTGTATACATCAAAAATATATAAGTATAAACAACAATGCAATATTAGAAACACAAATAAACAGAAACAACACAGACCTCATACCTCATACACCATACCTCATACACCATACCTCATACACCATACCTCATACAGTACACCATGCCTCATACACCATACCTCATACACCATACCTCATACACCATACCTCATACACCATACCTCATACACCATACCTCATACAGTACACCATGCCTCATATATCATACCTCATACACCATGCCTCATACACCATACCTCATACACCATGTCTCATACACCATACCTCATACAGTACACCATACCTCATACACCATACCTCATACAATACACCATACCTCATACACCATGCCTCATACACCATACCTCATACACCATACCTCATACACCATACCTCATACAGTACACCATACCTCATACACCATACCTCATACACCATACCTCATACACCATACCTCATACACCATGCCTCATACACCATACCTCATACACCATGCCTCATACACCATACCTCATACACCATGCCTCATACACCATACCTCATACACCATACCTCATACAGTACACCATACCTCATACACCATGCCTCATACACCATACCTCATACACCATACCTCATACACCATACCTCATACACCATACCTCATACAGTACACCATACCTCATACACCATACCTCATACACCATACCTCATACACCATACCTCATACAGCACACCATGCATCATACACCATACCTCATACACCATACCTCATACACCATACCTCATACAGCACACCATGCATCATACACCATACCTCATACAGTACACCATGCCTCATACACCATACCTCATACACCATACCTCATACAGTACACCATACCTCATACACCATACACCATACCTCATACAGTACACCATGCCTCATACACCATACCTCATACACCATACCTCATACACCATACCTCATACACCATACCTCATACAGTACACCATACCTCATACACCATACCTCATACACCATACCTCATACAGCACACCATGCCTCATACACCATACCTCATACACCATACCTCATACACCATACCTCATACAGTACACCATACCTCATACACCATACCTCATACAGCACACCATGCCTCATACACCATACCTCATACAGTACACCATGCCTCATACACCATACCTCATACACCATACCTCATACAGTACACCATACCTCATACACCATACCTCATACATCATACCTCATACACCATACCTCATACATCATACCTCATACATACTACAACACAGCCACCATGCACTCGTGTCCTCAGCTGTAGCCTCGAGGTTGGCTACAATAGACCTGTCCTTTAGTTTAGCACCAACCTCGTGTTAATCCATTGCTTTTGATTGGGGAAGTAGCAAACCTTCACCGTGGGGACAACGTCGCTGATGAATGTCCTGATGAAGCCCGAGATGGTTTGCTCGTCGATGTTATCGGGGCAGCGTCTCGGAACGTATTCCAGTCAGCGCTAGCAAAGCATCCGCTTCTTTGGACCACATTTCTCTACGGAGCGAGTCACGGGTACTTCCTGGTTTGAGCATTCTGTTTGTAAACAGGAAGCAGGAGTATAGAGTCATGATCTGATTTGCCGAATGGAGGACGAGGGAGGGCTTTGTACGCTTGCTTGTAGGTACGGTAACAGTGATCTAGGACTCTATCGCCCCCTAGTGGTGAAGGAGATGTGTCGATGGAAGTTGGGCATCGCGTGTCTCAGTGACGCGGAAGTAAAATCACCGGCAAACAAGGAAAGCAGCCTTTGTTTTTACTAAACTGTACGTTCTATATAGCATGTGGTATGATTAGTACACTGTATGCAGTTTAAGTAAGTAGTAGACAAGACACGCCTGTGTCTTTTTAAGGATTAGACAGGCATCCTACTCCCTTATTAAAGCCCTGGTCCAAAGTAGTGCACTATATAGGGAAGAGCACTATGGGCCCTGGTTGAAAGTAGTGCACTATATAGGGAAGAACACTATGGGCCCTGGTTGAAAGTAGTGCACTATGTAGGGAAGAACACTATGGGCCCTGGTTGAAAGTAGTGCACTATATAGGGAAGAACACAATGGGCCCTGGTCCAAAGTAGTGCACTATATAGGGAAGAGCACTATGGGCCCTGGTTGAAAGTAGTGCACTTAATAGGGAAGAACACTATGGGCCCTGGTTGAAAGTAGTGCACTATATAGGGAAGAACACTATGGGCCCTGGTTGAAAGTAGTGCACTATATAGGGAAGAACACAATGGGCCCTGGTCCAAAGTAGTGCACTATATAGGGAAGAACACAATGGGCCCTGGTCCAAAGTAGTGCACTATATAGGGAAGAACACAATGGGCCCTGGTCCAAAGTAGTGCACTATATAGGGAAGAGCACTATGGGCCCTGGTCCAAAGTAGTGCACTATATAGGATACCATTTGAGACGTTAGCCTGTGTGTCTCCATGCAGGCAGCTCAGTATTCTGATCCATAGCACTTTATCTGGAGGTACATCTGATAGGGAGATGAGACACAGTTGAAACAAACTGCAGATGTTAACCGAGTATTCAAATCACATTAGAATGTTAGATTGGATTACTTCCCTTTGTAGATTGGATAACAAATACTATTCCCTCTTCGACTCCTAACACCCCCCACCACTGTTTCTGAGTCTCTTCATTCCCTTTTGTTTTCTCCAAAAATGTTGTGAACATAGGGACAGGTCCAGTCAGATGTGAACAGAGGGACAGGTCCAGTAAGATGTGAACAGAGGGACAGGTCCAGTAAGATGTGAACAGAGGGACAGTAAGATGTGAACAGAGGGACAGTAAGATGTGAACAGAGGGACAGGTCCAGTAAGATGTGAACAGAGGGACAGTAAGATGTGAACAGAGGGACAGGTCCAGTAAGATGTGGACAGAGGGACAGTAAGATGTGAACAGAGGGACAGTAAGATGTGAACAGAGGGACAGGTCCAGTAAGATGTGAACAGAGGGACAGTAAGATGTGAACAGAGGGACAGTAAGATGTGAACAGAGGGACAGGTCCAGTAAGATGTGAACAGAGGGACAGTAAGATGTGAACAGAGGGACAGGTCCAGTAAGATGTGAACAGAGGGACAGGTCCAGTAAGATGTGAACAGAGGGACAGTAAGATGTGAACAGAGGGACAGGTCCAGTAAGATGTGAACAGAGGGACAGTAAGATGTGAACAGAGGGACAGGTCCAGTAAGATGTGAACAGAGGTTCAGTAAGATGTGAACAGAGGGACAGGTCCAGTAAGATGTGAACAGAGGGACAGGTCCAGTAAGATGTGAACAGAGGGACAGTAAGATGTGAACAGAGGGACAGGTCCAGTAAGATGTGGACAGAGGGACAGGTCCAGTAAGATGTGGACAGAGGGACAGGTCCAGTAAGATGTGAACAGAGGGACAGTAAGATGTGAACAGAGGGACAGGCCCAGTAAGATGTGGACAGAGGGACAGGTCCAGTAAGATGTGAACAGAGGGACAGTAAGATGTGAACAGAGGGACAGGTCCAGTAAGATGTGAACAGAGGGACAGTAAGATGTGAACAGAGGGACAGTAAGATGTGAACAGAGGGACAGGTCCAGTAAGATGTGAACAGAGGGACAGTATGATGTGAACAGAGGGACAGTAAGATGTGAACAGAGGGACAGGTCCAGTAAGATGTGAACAGAGGGACAGTAAGATGTGAAAAGAGGGACAGGTCCAGTAAGATGTGAACAGAGGGACAGGTCCAGTAAGATGTGAACAGAGGGACAGGTCCAGTAAGATGTGAACAGAGGGACAGGTCCAGTAAGATGTGAACAGAGGTCCAGTAAGATGTGAACAGAGGGACAGGTCCAGTAAGATGTGAACAGAGGGACAGGTCCAGTAAGATGTGAACAGAGGGACAGGTCCAGTAAGATGTGAACAGAGGGACAGTAAGATGTGAACAGAGGGACAGGTCCAGTAAGATGTGAACAGAGGGACAGGTCCAGTAAGATGTGAACAGAGGGACAGGTCCAGTAAGATGTGAACAGAGGTCCAGTAAGATGTGAACAGAGGGACAGGTCCAGTAAGATGTGAACAGAGGGACAGGTCCAGTAAGATGTGAACAGAGGGACAGGTCCAGTAAGATGTGAACAGAGGGACAGTAAGATGTGAACAGAGGGACAGGTCCAGTAAGATGTGAACAGAGGGACAGGTCCAGTAAGATGTGAACAGAGGGACAGTAAGATGTGAACAGAGGGACAGGTCCAGTAAGATATGAACAGAGGGACAGTAAGATGTGAACAGAGGGACAGTACGATGTGAACAGAGGGACAGGTCCAGTAAGATGTGAACAGAGGGACAGTAAGATGTGAACAGAGGGACAGGTCCAGTAAGATGTGAACAGAGGGACAGTAAGATGTGAACAGAGGGACAGTAAGATGTGAACAGAGGGACAGTAAGATGTGAACAGAGGGACAGGTCCAGTAAGATGTGAACAGAGGGACAGTAAGATGTGAACAGAGGGACAGGTCCAGTAAGATGTGAACAGAGGGACAGGTCCAGTAAGATGTGAACAGAGGGACAGTAAGATGTGAACAGAGGGACAGGTCCAGTAAGATGTGGACAGAGGGACAGGTCCAGTAAGATGTGGACAGAGGGACAGGTCCAGTAAGATGTGAACAGAGGGACAGTAAGATGTGAACAGAGGGACAGGTCCAGTAAGATGTGAACAGAGGGACAGGTCCAGTAAGATGTGAACAGAGGGACAGTAAGATGTGAACAGAGGGACAGGTCCAGTAAGATGTGGACAGAGGGACAGGTCCAGTAAGATGTGGACAGAGGGACAGGTCCAGTAAGATGTGAACAGAGGGACAGTAAGATGTGAACAGAGGGACAGGCCCAGTAAGATGTCGACAGAGGGACAGGTCCAGTAAGATGTGAACAGAGGGACAGTAAGATGTGAACAGAGGGACAGGTCCAGTAAGATGTGAACAGAGGGACAGTAAGATGTGAACAGAGGGACAGTAAGATGTGAACAGAGGGACAGGTCCAGTAAGATGTGAACAGAGGGACAGTATGATGTGAACAGAGGGACAGTAAGATGTGAACAGAGGGACAGGTCCAGTAAGATGTGAACAGAGGGACAGTAAGATGTGAAAAGAGGGACAGGTCCAGTAAGATGTGAACAGAGGGACAGGTCCAGTAAGATGTGAACAGAGGGACAGGTCCAGTAAGATGTGAACAGAGGGACAGGTCCAGTAAGATGTGAACAGAGGTCCAGTAAGATGTGAACAGAGGGACAGGTCCAGTAAGATGTGAACAGAGGGACAGGTCCAGTAAGATGTGAACAGAGGGACAGGTCCAGTAAGATGTGAACAGAGGGACAGTAAGATGTGAACAGAGGGACAGGTCCAGTAAGATGTGAACAGAGGGACAGGTCCAGTAAGATGTGAACAGAGGGACAGGTCCAGTAAGATGTGAACAGAGGTCCAGTAAGATGTGAACAGAGGGACAGGTCCAGTAAGATGTGAACAGAGGGACAGGTCCAGTAAGATGTGAACAGAGGGACAGGTCCAGTAAGATGTGAACAGAGGGACAGTAAGATGTGAACAGAGGGACAGGTCCAGTAAGATGTGAACAGAGGGACAGGTCCAGTAAGATGTGAACAGAGGGACAGTAAGATGTGAACAGAGGGACAGGTCCAGTAAGATATGAACAGAGGGACAGTAAGATGTGAACAGAGGGACAGTACGATGTGAACAGAGGGACAGGTCCAGTAAGATGTGAACAGAGGGACAGTAAGATGTGAACAGAGGGACAGGTCCAGTAAGATGTGAACAGAGGGACAGTAAGATGTGAACAGAGGGACAGTAAGATGTGAACAGAGGGACAGTAAGATGTGAACAGAGGGACAGGTCCAGTAAGATGTGAACAGAGGGACAGTAAGATGTGAACAGAGGGACAGGTCCAGTAAGATGTGAACAGAGGGACAGGTCCAGTAAGATGTGAACAGAGGGACAGTAAGATGTGAACAGAGGGACAGGTCCAGTAAGATGTGAACAGAGGGACAGTAAGATGTGAAAAGATGGACAGGTCCAGTAAGATGTGAACAGAGGGACAGGTCCAGTAAGATGTGAACAGAGGGACAGTAAGATGTGAACAGCGGTCCAGTAAGATGTGAACAGAGGGACAGGTCCAGTAAGATGTGAACAGAGGGACAGTAAGATGTGAACAGAGGGACAGGTCCAGTAAGATGTGAACAGAGGGACAGGTCCAGTAAGATGTGAACAGAGGGACAGGTCCAGTAAGATGTGAACAGAGGGACAGGTCCAGTAAGATGTGAACAGAGGGACAGTAAGATGTGAACAGAGGGACAGGTCCAGTAAGATGTGAACAGAGGGACAGGTCCAGTAAGATGTGAACAGAGGGACAGTAAGATGTGAACAGAGGGACAGGTCCAGTAAGATGTGAACAGAGGGACAGGTCCAGTAAGATGTGAACAGAGGGACAGGTCCAGTAAGATGTGAACAGAGGGACAGGTCCAGTAAGATGTGAACAGAGGGACAGTAAGATGTGAACAGAGGGACAGGTCCAGTAAGATGTGGACAGAGGGACAGGTCCAGTAAGATGTGAACAGAGGGACAGTAAGATGTGAACAGAGGGACAGGTTCAGTAAGATATGAACAGAGGGACTGGTCCAGTAAGATGTGAACAGAGGGACAGTAAGATGTGAACAGAGGGACAGGTCCAGTAAGATGTGAACAGAGGGACAGGTCCAGTAAGATGTGAACAGAGGGACAGTAAGATGTGAACAGAGGGACAGGTCCAGTAAGATGTGAACAGAGGGACAGTAAGATGTGAAAAGAGGGACAGGTCCAGTAAGATGTGAACAGAGGGACAGGTCCAGTAAGATGTGAACAGAGGGACAGTAAGATGTGAACAGAGGGACAGTACGATGTGAACAGAGGGACAGGTCCAGTAAGATGTGAACAGAGGGACAGTAAGATGTGAACAGAGGGACAGGTCCAGTAAGAGGTGAACAGAGGGACAGTAAGATGTGAACAGAGGTCCAGTAAGATGTGAACAGAGGGACAGTAAGATGTGAACAGAGGAACAGTAAGATGTGAACAGAGGGACAGTAAGATGTGAACAGAGGGACAGGTCCAGTAAGATGTGAAGAGAGGGACAGTAAGATGTGAACAGAAGGACAGGTCCAGTAAGATGTGAACAGAGGGACAGGTCCAGTAAGATGTGAACAGAGGGAAAGTAAGATGTAAACAGAGGGACAGGTCCAGTAAGATGTGAACAGAGGGACAGGTCCAGTAAGATGTGAACAGAGGGACAGGTCCAGTAAGATGTGAACAGAGGGACAGTAAGATGTGAACAGAGGGACAGTAAGATGTGAACAGAGGGACAGGTCCAGTAAGATGTGAACAGAGGGACAGTAAGATGTGAACAGAGGGACAGGTCCAGTAAGATGTGAACAGAGGGACAGTACGATGTGAACAGAGGGACAGTAAGATGTGAACAGAGGGACAGTAAGATGTGAACAGAGGGACAGGTCCAGTAAGATGTGAACAGAGGGACAGTAAGATGTGAACAGAGGGACAGGTCCAGTAAGATGTGAACAGAGGGACAGTAAGATGTGAACAGAGGGACAGGTCCAGTAAGATGTGAACAGAGGGACAGTAAGATGTGAACAGAGGGACAGGTCCAGTAAGATGTGAACAGAGGGACAGGTCCAGTAAGATGTGAACAGAGGGACAGTAAGATGTGAACAGAGGGACAGTAAGATGTGAACAGAGGGACAGGTCCAGTAAGATGTGAACAGAGGGACAGGTCCAGTAAGATGTGAACAGAGGGACAGGTCCAGTAAGATGTGAACAGAGGGACAGTAAGATGTGAACAGAGGGACAGTTCCAGTAAGATGTGAACAGAGGGACAGTTCCAGTAAGATGTGAACAGAGGGACAGGTCCAGTAAGATGTGAACAGAGGGACAGGTCCAGTAAGATGTGAACAGAGGGACAGTAAGATGTGAACAGAGGGACAGTTCCAGTAAGATGTGAACAGAGGGACAGTTCCAGTAAGATGTGAACAGAGGGACAGGTCCAGTAAGATGTGAACAGAGGGACAGGTCCAGTAAGATGTGAACAGAGGGACAGGTCCAGTAAGATGTGAACAGAGGGACAGTAAGATGTGAACAGAGGGACAGGTCCAATAAGATGTGAACAGAGGGACAGTAAGATGTGAACAGAGGGACTGTAAGATGTGAACAGAGGGACAGGTCCAGTAAGATGTGAACAGAGGGACAGGGACAGTAAGATGTGAACAGAGGGACAGTAAGATGTGAACAGAGGGACAGGTCCAGTAAGATGTGAACAGAGGGACAGGTCCAGTAAGATGTGAACAGAGGGACAGTAAGATGTGAACAGAGGGACAGGTCCAGTAAGATGTGGACAGAGGGACAGGTCCAGTAAGATGTGAACAGAGGGACAGTAAGATGTGAACAGAGGGACAGGTTCAGTAAGATGTGAACAGAGGGACAGGTCCAGTAAGATGTGAACAGAGGGACAGTAAGATGTGAACAGAGGGACAGGTCCAGTAAGATGTGAACAGAGGGACAGGTCCAGTAAGATGTGAACAGAGGGACAGTAAGATGTGGACAGAGGGACAGGTCCAGTAAGATGTGAACAGAGGGACAGGTCCAGTAAGATGTGAACAGAGGGACAGGTCCAGTAAGATGTGAACAGAGGGACAGTAAGATGTGGACAGAGGGACAGTAAGATGTGAACAGAGGGACAGGTCCAGTAAGATGTGAACAGAGGGACAGTAAGATGTGAACAGAGGGACAGGTCCAGTAAGATGTGAACAGAGGGACAGTATGATGTGAACAGAGGGACAGTAAGATGTGAACAGAGGGACAGGTCCAGTAAGATGTGAACAGAGGGACAGTAAGATGTGAAAAGAGGGACAGGTCCAGTAAGATGTGAACAGAGGGACAGGTCCAGTAAGATGTGAACAGAGGGACAGGTCCAGTAAGATGTGAACAGAGGGACAGGTCCAGTAAGATGTGAACAGAGGTCCAGTAAGATGTGAACAGAGGTCCAGTAAGATGTGAACAGAGGGACAGGTCCAGTAAGATGTGAACAGAGGGACAGGTCCAGTAAGATGTGAACAGAGGGACAGGTCCAGTAAGATGTGAACAGAGGGACAGTAAGATGTGAACAGAGGGACAGGTCCAGTAAGATGTGAACAGAGGGACAGGTCCAGTAAGATGTGAACAGAGGGACAGGTCCAGTAAGATGTGAACAGAGGGACAGGTCCAGTAAGATGTGAACAGAGGGACAGGTCCAGTAAGATGTGAACAGAGGGACAGGTCCAGTAAGATGTGAACAGAGGGACAGTAAGATGTGAACAGAGGGACAGGTCCAGTAAGATGTGAACAGAGGGACAGGTCCAGTAAGATGTGAACAGAGGGACAGTAAGATGTGAACAGAGGGACAGTACGATGTGAACAGAGGGACAGGTCCAGTAAGATGTGAACAGAGGGACAGTAAGATGTGAACAGAGGGACAGGTCCAGTAAGATGTGAACAGAGGGACAGTAAGATGTGAACAGAGGGACAGTAAGATGTGAACAGAGGGACAGGTCCAGTAAGATGTGAACAGAGGGACAGTAAGATGTGAACAGAGGGACAGGTCCAGTAAGATGTGAACAGAGGGACAGGTCCAGTAAGATGTGAACAGAGGGACAGGTCCAGTAAGATGTGAACAGAGGGACAGTAAGATGTGAACAGAGGGACAGTAAGATGTGAACAGAGGGACAGGTCCAGTAAGATGTGAACAGAGGGACAGGTCCAGTAAGATGTGAACAGAGGGACAGGTCCAGTAAGATGTGAACAGAGGGACAGGTCCAGTAAGATGTGAACAGAGGGACAGGTCCAGTAAGATGTGAACAGAGGGACAGTAAGATGTGAACAGAGGGACAGGTCCAGTAAGATGTGAACAGAGGGACAGGTCCAGTAAGATGTGAACAGAGGGACAGTAAGATGTGAACAGAGGGACAGGTCCAGTAAGATGTGAACAGAGGGACAGTAAGATGTGAACAGAGGGACAGTACGATGTGAACAGAGGGACAGGTCCAGTAAGATGTGAACAGAGGGACAGTAAGATGTGAACAGAGGGACAGGTCCAGTAAGATGTGAACAGAGGTCCAGTAAGATGTGAACAGAGGGACAGTAAGATGTGAACAGAGGGACAGTAAGATGTGAACAGAGGGACAGTAAGATGTGAACAGAGGGACAGGTCCAGTAAGATGTGAACAGAGGGACAGTAAGATGTGAACAGAGGGACAGGTCCAGTAAGATGTGAACAGAGGGACAGGTCCAGTAAGATGTGAACAGAGGGACAGTAAGATGTGAACAGAGGGACAGGTCCAGTAAGATGTGAACAGAGGGACAGTAAGATGTGAAAAGATGGACAGGTCCAGTAAGATGTGAACAGAGGGACAGGTCCAGTAAGATGTGAACAGAGGGACAGTAAGATGTGAACAGAGGTCCAGTAAGATGTGAACAGAGGGACAGGTCCAGTAAGATGTGAACAGAGGGACAGTAAGATGTGAACAGAGGGACAGGTCCAGTAAGATGTGAACAGAGGGACAGGTCCAGTAAGACGTGAACAGAGGGACAGGTCCAGTAAGATGTGAACAGAGGGACAGGTCCAGTAAGATGTGAACAGAGGGACAGTAAGATGTGAACAGAGGGACAGGTCCAGTAAGATGTGAACAGAGGGACAGGTCCAGTAAGATGTGAACAGAAGGACAGTAAGATGTGAACAGAGGGACAGGTCCAGTAAGATGTGAACAGAGGGACAGGTCCAGTAAGATGTGAACAGAGGGACAGGTCCAGTAAGATGTGAACAGAGGGACAGGTCCAGTAAGATGTGAACAGAGGGACAGTAAGATGTGAACAGAGGGACAGGTCCAGTAAGATGTGGACAGAGGGACAGGTCCAGTAAGATGTGAACAGAGGGACAGTAAGATGTGAACAGAGGGACAGGTTCAGTAAGATGTGAACAGAGGGACAGGTCCAGTAAGATGTGAACAGAGGGACAGTAAGATGTGAACAGAGGGACAGGTCCAGTAAGATGTGAACAGAGGGACAGGTCCAGTAAGATGTGAACAGAGGGACAGTAAGATGTGAACAGAGGGACAGGTCCAGTAAGATGTGAACAGAGGGACAGTAAGATGTGAAAAGAGGGACAGGTCCAGTAAGATGTGAACAGAGGGACAGGTCCAGTAAGATGTGAACAGAGGGACAGTAAGATGTGAACAGAGGGACAGTAAGATGTGAACAGAGGGACAGTACGATGTGAACAGAGGGACAGGTCCAGTAAGATGTGAACAGAGGGACAGTAAGATGTGAACAGAGGGACAGGTCCAGTAAGAGGTGAACAGAGGGACAGTAAGATGTGAACAGAGGTCCAGTAAGATGTGAACAGAGGGACAGTAAGATGTGAACAGAGGGACAGTAAGATGTGAACAGAGGGACAGTAAGATGTGAACAGAGGGACAGGTCCAGTAAGATGTGAACAGAGGGACCGTAAGATGTGAACAGAAGGACAGGTCCAGTAAGATGTGAACAGAGGGACAGGTCCAGTAAGATGTGAACAGAGGGAAAGTAAGATGTAAACAGAGGGATAGGTCCAGTAAGATGTGAACAGAGGGACAGGTCCAGTAAGATGTGAACAGAGGGACAGGTCCAGTAAGATGTGAACAGAGGGACAGTAAGATGTGAACAGAGGGACAGGTCCAGTAAGATGTGAACAGAGGGACAGTAAGATGTGAACAGAGGGACAGGTCCAGTAAGATGTGAACAGAGGGACAGTACGATGTGAACAGAGGGACAGTAAGATGTGAACAGAGGGACAGTAAGATGTGAACAGAGGGACAGGTCCAGTAAGATGTGAACAGAGGGACAGTAAGATGTGAACAGAGGGACAGGTCCAGTAAGATGTGAACAGAGGGACAGGTCCAGTAAGATGTGAACAGAGGGACAGTAAGATGTGAACAGAGGGACAGTAAGATGTGAACAGAGGGACAGGTCCAGTAAGATGTGAACAGAGGGACAGGTCCAGTAAGATGTGAACAGAGGGACAGGTCCAGTAAGATGTGAACAGAGGGACAGTAAGATGTGAACAGAGGGACAGTTCCAGTAAGATGTGAACAGAGGGACAGTTCCAGTAAGATGTGAACAGAGGGACAGGTCCAGTAAGATGTGAACAGAGGGACAGGTCCAGTAAGATGTGAACAGAGGGACAGGTCCAGTAAGATGTGAACAGAGGGACAGTAAGATGTGAACAGAGGGACAGGTCCAATAAGATGTGAACAGAGGGACAGTAAGATGTGAACAGAGGGACTGTAAGATGTGAACAGAGGGACAGGTCCAGTAAGATGTGAACAGAGGGACAGTATGATGTGAACAGAGGGACAGTAAGATGTGAACAGAGGGACAGGTCCAGTAAGATGTGAACAGAGGGACAGGGACAGTAAGATGTGAACAGAGGGACAGTAAGATGTGAACAGAGGGACAGGTCCAGTAAGATGTGAACAGAGGGACAGGTCCAGTAAGATGTGAACAGAGGGACAGGTCCAGTAAGATGTGGACAGAGGGACAGGTCCAGTAAGATGTGAACAGAGGGACAGTAAGATGTGAACAGAGGGACAGGTTCAGTAAGATGTGAACAGAGGGACAGGTCCAGTAAGATGTGAACAGAGGGACAGTAAGATGTGAACAGAGGGACAGGTCCAGTAAGATGTGAACAGAGGGACAGGTCCAGTAAGATGTGAACAGAGGGACAGTAAGATGTGGACAGAGGGACAGGTCCAGTAAGATGTGAACAGAGGGACAGGTCCAGTAAGATGTGAACAGAGGGACAGGTCCAGTAAGATGTGAACAGAGGGACAGTAAGATGTGGACAGAGGGACAGTAAGATGTGAACAGAGGGACAGGTCCAGTAAGATGTGAACAGAGGGACAGTAAGATGTGAACAGAGGGACAGGTCCAGTAAGATGTGAACAGAGGGACAGTAAGATGTGAACAGAGGGACAGTAAGATGTGAACAGAGGGACAGGTCCAGTAAGATGTGAACAGAGGGACAGGGACAGTAAGATGTGAACAGAGGGACAGTAAGATGTGAACAGAGGGACAGGTCCAGTAAGATGTGAACAGAGGGACAGGTCCAGTAAGATGTGAACAGAGGGACAGTAAGATGTGAACAGAGGGACAGGTCCAGTAAGACGTGAACAGAGGGACAGGTCCAGTAAGATGTGAACAGAGGGACAGGTCCAGTAAGATGTGAACAGAGGGACAGGTCCAGTAAGATGTGAACAGAGGGACAGGTCCAATAAGATGTGAACAGAGGGACAGGTCCAGTAAGATGTGAACAGAGGGACAGGTCCAGTAAGATGTGAACAGAGGGACAGGTCCAGTAAGATGTGAACAGAGGGACAGGTCCAGTAAGATGTGAACAGAGGGACAGGTCCAGTAAGATGTGAACAGAGGGACAGGTCCAGTAAGATGTGAACAGAGGGACAGTAAGATGTGAACAGAGGGACAGTAAGATGTGAACAGAGGGACAGTAAGATGTGAACAGAGGGACAGTAAGATGTGAACAGAGGGACAGTAAGATGTGAACAGAGGGACAGTTCCAGTAAGATTTGAACAGAGGGACAGGTCCAGTAAGATGTGAACAGAGGGACAGGTCCAGTAAGATGTTTACAGAGGGACAGTATGATGTGAACAGAGGGACAGTATAATGTGAAGAGAGGGACAGTATGATGTGAACAGAGGGACAGTAAGATGTGAACAGAGGGACAGTAAGATGTGAACAGAGGGACAGGTCCAGTAAGATGTGAACAGAGGTCCAGTAAGATGTGAACAGAGGGACAGTAAGATGTGGACAGAAGGACAGGTCCAGTAAGATGTGAACAGAGGGACAGTAAGATGTGAACAGAGGGACAGGTCCAGTAAGATGTGAACAGAGGGACAGGTCCAGTAAGATGTGAACAGAGGGACAGGTCCAGTAAGATCGGGGTTTCTTGAGAAAACATTTCCCAGAATCGATTTAGTTTGTGGCAAATTTGTCAATGTCGGTAGTTACTGTTTCAAAGATTGGATTTGACCTCTGAATTGGTCTCTCTTGCAAAAGAGATTGGATCTCAATGAGAATAACCTGCATCAAAAGGAAATTGCTTTACTTCTCACCATGGAAGTCCCATTCAAAGTGAAACCACACATGAATGGTCTATTTCTAATTGAGGAATTCAGCCTGGCGTTGCATCATAGTATGTTGTGTCTCTGATGTTCTTGGGCGTTCCTCTCAACTCTCAACTTCCTCAATCCGATTTCCCTAGTTATGCACAGATCAGAGGAAGATGACCCCATATAAAGTTACAGGGGGTCAAAGTTCATACCCCTAAGACATGTTAATCTCTCACCGTTACCAATAACAGGGGAGGTTATAATTTACGATTAGTGACTACCAAATGACACAGCACAATAGAGCACCATTTATTTTTGATGGGGCACAAAATAATCTGAAACGCAACCAAAACAAACAGAAAATGCATTCAACAAGTTTGAAAGAATCACAAGCGTGATGTTGTCATTGCGTGCTAAGAATATGGGACCAAATACTAAACCGTTGACTACTTTGTTGATAAGAATCTTTAGAGGTATCAATCATTTTGACCCCTAACTTTTTGAGATTTTGTAGTCATAAAAAAAAATTCAGCATACACTATAGGTCATTATTAGAATGATTTAATTTATTTTTAATTTATACAGTCATACAGTCATTATCGCTAATCTTTATCCAGGGTGTTACTAATGTTGGGACTGTAGATTATATGTTCTTATAATGTCTGAACACCCTTATCCTATAGTCATTATCTCATAGTCACCCTTATCCTATAGTCATTATCTCATAGTCACCGTTATCCTATAGTCATTATCTCATAGTCACCGTTATCATATAGTCATTATCTCATAGTCACCGTTATCCTATAGTCATTATCTCATAGTCACCGTTATCCTATAGTCATTATCTCACAGTCACCCTTATCATATAGTCATTATCTCATAGTCACCCTTATCCTATAGTCATTATATTATAGTCACCCTTATCATATAGTCATTATCTCACAGTCACCCTTATCCTATAGTCATGATCTCATAGTCACCGTTATCATATAGTCATTATCTCACAGTCACCCTTATCCTATAGTCATTATATTATTGTCACCCTTATCCTATAGTCATTATCTCACAGTCACCCTTATCCTATAGGCATTATCTCATAGTCACCGTTATCATATAGTCATTATCTTATAGTCACCGTTAGCATATAGTCATTATCTCACAGTCACCCTTATCATATAGTCATTATCTCATAGTCACCATTATCATATAGTCATTATCTCACAGTCACCCTTATCATATAGTCATTATCTCATAGTCACCCGTATCATATAGTCATTATCTCACAGTCACCGTTATCCTATAGTCATTATCTTATAGTTATCGTTAGCACATAGTCATTATTTCATAGTCACCGGTATCATATAGTCATTATCTCATAATCACCATTATCATATAGTCGTTATCTCATAGTCACCCTTATCCTATAGTCATTATCTTATAGTCACTGTTGTCATATAGTCATTATCTCATAGTCACCCTTATCATATAGTCATTATCTCATAGTCACCATTATCATATAGTCATTATATCATAGTCACACGTATCATAGTCACCATTATCATATAGTCATTATCTAATAGTCACCCTTATCATATAGTCATTATCTTATAGTCACCGTTATCATATAGTCATTATCTCATAGTCACCCTTATCCTATAGTCATTATATCATATCATAGTCACCCTGAACCTATAGGCATTATCTCATAGGCTTCCTTGTACAATAGTCATGGTCTCATAATTACAATTATCGTATAGTCATTATCTCATATTCAAAAGGATCTTAAAGTCATTATCTCAGTCCCCCTTATCCCCGAGTCATTATCTCGTAGTCAAAATGATCATATATGTATTGTCTCATAGTCACCCTTGTCCTATACTCATTATTCCATAGTCACCCTTTTCCTATAGTAATGATCGTATTGTCAAAATGATCATATAGTCATTATCTCACAGGCACCCTTATCATATAGTCATTATATTATAGTCACCCTTATCCTAAAGTCATTATCTCATAGTCACCCTTATCATATAGTCATTATCTAATAGTCACCCTTACATATAGTCATTATCTTATAGTCACCGTTATCATATAGTCATTATCTCAGTCATCCTTATCGTATAGTCATGATCTCATAGTCACTCTTATTCTGTAGTCATTATCTCTTAGTCACCCATGTTCTATAAGAAAAATACAAATGTTTTATTATATAGGGAAATAAACATTTATATTCTATAGGGAAGTATACATTTATATTCTATAGGGACATTTACATTTATATTCTATAGGTATATTTACATTTATATTCTATAGAGAAATTTACATGTATATTCTATAGGGAAATTTACATTTATATTCTATAGGGGAATTTACATTTATATTCTATAGGGAAATTTACATTTATATTCTATAGGGAAATAGACATTTATATTCTATAGGGAAATAGACATTTATATTCTGTAGGGAAATAGACATTTATATTCTGTAGGGAAATATACATTGTCTATAGTGACGCCCTTGTTCAGCCTGCCCAGCCACATTTCAGAGGTGACACCATATAGATAATGTATTCTATCCATATATTATACATATCTATATCCATATCCATATATATCCATCTATATCTATATCTATATCCATATCCATATCTAACCATATCTATATCCATATCTATATCCATATCCATATCTAACCATATCTATATCCATATCTATATCCATATCCATATCTAACCATATCTATATCCATATCTATATCTATATCCATATGTATATCTATATCTATATCTATATCCATATCCATATCTAACCATATCTATATCCATATCTATATCTATATCTATATCCATATGTATATCTATATCCATATCTAACCATATCTATATCCATATCTATATCTATATCCATATGTATATCTATATCTATATCCATATCCATATCTATATCTATATCCATATCTATATCCATATGTATATCTATATCCATATCTAACCATATCTATATCCATATCTATATCTATATCCATATGTATATCTATATCCATATCTAACCATATCTATATCCATATCTATATCTATATCTATATCCATATCTATATCCATATCTATATCCATATCTATATCTATATCTATATCCATATATATCCATCTATATCTATATCCATATCCATATCTAACCATATCTATATCCATATCTATATCCATATCCATATCTATATCTATATCTATATCCATATCTATATCTATATCTATATCCATATGTATATCTATATCTATATCCATATGTATATCTATATCCATATGTATATCTATATCTATATCTATATCCATATGTATAGCTATATCCATATCCATATCTATATCTATATCCATATGTATATCTATATCTATATCCATATGTATATCTATATCCATATGTATATCTATATCTATATCCATATGTATAGCTATATCTATATCCATATGTATATCTATATCCATATCTATATCTATATCCATATGTATATCTATATCCATATCTATATCTATATCCATATCTATATCTATATCCATATGTATATCTATATCCAAATCTATATCTATATCCATATGTATATCTATATCCATATCTATATCTATATCCATATCCATATCCATATCTATATCCATATGTATATCTATATCCATATCTATATCTATATCCATATCTATATCTATATCTATATCCATATCCATATCCATATCCATATCCATATCTATATCCATATGTATATCTATATCTATATCTATATCCATATCCATATCTATATCTATATCCATCCATATCCATACAGTAAAGAGGAACTCTGGTCCGTAGCTGTTGAATACAGTAAAGAGGAACTCTGGTCCGTAGCTGTTGAATACAGTAAAGAGGAACTTTGGTCCGTAGCTGTTGAATACAGTAAAGAGGACCTCTGGTCCGTAGCTGTTGAATACAGTAAAGAGGAACTCTGGTCCGTAGCTGTTGAATACAGTAAAGAGGACCTCTGGTCCGTAGCTGTTGAATACAGTAAAGAGGAACTCTGATCCGTAGCTGTTGAATACAGTAAAGAGGAACTCTGGTCCGTAGCTGTTGAACACAGTAAAGAGGAACTCTGGTCCGTAGCTGTTGATTACAGTAAAGAGAACCTCTGGTCCGTAGCTGTTGAATACAGTAAATAGGAACTCTGGTCCGTAGCTGTTGAATACAGTAAAGAGGACCTCTGGTCCGTAGCTGTTGAATACAGTAAAGAGGACCTCTGGTCCGTAGCTGTTGAATACAGTAAAGAGGACCTCTGGTCCGTAGCTGTTGAATACAGTAAAGAGGAACTCTGGTCCGTAGCTGTTGAATACAGTAAAGAGGACCTCTGGTCCGTAGCTGTTGAATACAGTAAAGAGGAACTCTGGTCCGTAGCTGTTGAATACAGTAAAGAGGAACTCTGTTCCGTAGCTGTTGAATACAGTAAAGAGGACCTCTGGTCCGTAGCTGTTGAATACAGTAAAGAGGAACTCTGGTCCGTAGCTGTTGAATACAGTAAAGAGGAACTCTGGTCCGTAGCTGTTGAATACAGTAAAGAGGAACTCTGGTCCGTAGCTGTTGAATACAGTAAAGAGGACCTCTGGTCCGTAGCTGTTGAATACAGTAAAGAGGAACTCTGGTCCGTAGCTGTTGAATACAGTAAAGAGGAACTCTGTTCCGTAGCTGTTGAATACAGTAAAGAGGAACTCTGGTCCGTAGCTGTTGAATACAGTAAAGAGGAACTCTGTTCCGTAGCTGTTGAATACAGTAAAGAGGACCTCTGGTCCGTAGCTGTTGAATACAGTAAAGTAGAAGTGGATAATTTAAGAACTGTATTTATGCATCTCATCAGCATAAATGTTCTTCTGGCATGAGATCAAAAGGATGAGGGGGAATCTGAATTTCTTAATGAAAGTAATTTATTATTCTATTATTCCCTTCCTCAGGGTCGTACGCCTCTGTACGATAAGAGAATGTGTGTGTGTGTGTGTGTGTGTGTGTGTGTGTGTGTGTGTGTGTGTGTGTGTGTGTGTGTGTGTGTGTGTGTGTGTGTGTGTGTGTGTGTGTGTGTGTGTTTTGTGTGTGTGTGGGATTAGAGTATGGACGCGAGACTAGAGTCTCTCAGGAGAGATAGAGACGCGTGAGACTCAAGTGAGGAGGAGGGAAATGGAGGGATGAGGAGGAGGAAGAGTGAAATTTGAAACGAGGCTCGATCAGTCACAACCAAGTCAGTCCTGACGTACTTATTGATAAACTTTAGTCTTGATGAGGAAATTCAATTCGTCACTTGTGCTTAAAAAAACTGCACAGGAGCTTTCTGTTAAGGAGATAAAGACTTCCTGTTTCGCAAAGACTGTGATGCTGCCACCCGTGCACTGCCCTCAATAATGCTAACATGACAGACCAGGCTTCGCCTCGATATGTCCTTTGTTTAGCATAGTGGGACAGGAAGTGAAGTCATTGTATACATGAAATCAGTCCAAACATAATTATCATCCCAACTGCTGACAAGAATCGCAGGACTCCATAGTGGTTAGAGCGATTGAAATGCGGTAATGTTTCTGTTCCACACTGTATCGAAGAAGGAAATCAATAGATGTTTTTCTAGACAGACAGGGAGGGACTTTGCTTACAGTGCCTTTGTAAAGTATTCAGATCCTTTGACTTTTTCCGCCATTTTGTTACGTTACGGCCTTATTCTAAAATGGATTAAATATTTATTTTTTTCCGCCCTCATCAATTTTTACACACAATACCACATAATGACAAAGCGAAAAACAGGTTTTTCGAAATTTTAGTAAATGTATAAAATTTTTAAAAATGAAACAGAAATACCTGTTTTCCATAAGTATTCAGACCTTGGTCAGGGAGGTGTCCAAGAACCCAATGGTCACTCTGACAGAGCTCCAGAGTTCCTGTGTGGAGATGGGAGAACCTTCCAGAAGGACAACCATCTCTGCAGCATTCTGCCAGTCAGGCCTTTATGGTAGAGTGGCCAGACGGAAGCCACTCCTCAGTAAAAGGAACATGACAGCCCGCTTGGAGTTTGCCAAAAGGCACCTAAAGGACTCTCAGACCATGAGAAACAAGATTATCTGGTCTGATGAAACCAAGATTGAACTATTTGGCCTGAAAGCCAAGCGTCTGGAGGAAACCTGGCACCATCCCTACGGTGAAGCATGGTGGTGGCAGCATCATGCTGTGGGGATGTTTTTCAGAGGTAGGGACTGGGAGACTAGTCAGGATTGATGTAAAGATGAATGGAGCAAAGAACAGAGAGATCATTGATGAAAACCTGCTCCAGAGCACTCAGGACCTCAGACTGGGGTGAAGGTTCACCTTCCAAAGGACAACGACCCTAAGCACACAGCCAAGACAACGCAGGACTATCTTTGGGACAAATCTCGTAATGTCCTTGAGTGGCCCAGCCACAGAGCCCGGACTTGAACAGAATCGAACATCTCTGGAGAGACCTGAAAATAGCTGTGCAGCGATGCTCCCCATCCAACCTGACAGAGCTTGAGAGGATCTGCAGAGAAGAATGGGAGAAACTCCCCAAATACAGGTGTGCCAAGCTTGTAGAGTCATACCCAAGAAGTCTCAAGGCTCTAATTGCTGCCAAAGGTGCTTCAACAAAGTACTGAGTAAAGGGTCTTAATACTTACGTAAATGTTATATTTACGTATTTTTTTATTTGATAAAATAGAAATATTTTGTCAAAACCTGTTTTTTCTTTGTTATTGTTGGTTATATTGTGTGTAGATTGGTGAGGGGAAAAATGTTTAATACATTTTTAGAATTTACTGTATGGAGAGGGAGATGGGAGGGAGGGAGGGAGGGAGGGAGAGAGAGAGAGGGAGAGGGAGGGAGGGAGGGAGGGAGGGAGGGAGGGGGAGAGGGAGGGAGAGAGAGAGAGGGAGAGGGAGGGAGGGAGGGAGAGAGAGAGGGATGGAGAGGGAGGGAGGGAGGGAGCGATAGGGAGGGAGGGAGGGAGGGAGGGAGAGAGAGGGAAGGAGGGAGGAAGGAGAGGGAGGAGGGAGAGAGAGGGAGGAGGGAGGGAGAGAGAGGGAGGGAGAGGGAGATGGGAGGGAGCGATAGGGAGGGATGGAGGGAGAGAGGGAGAGGAAGGGAGGGAGAGAGGGAGAGGGAGGGAGAGAGAGAGAAAGAGGGAGAGAAAGTGAAAGGGGGAGAGGGAGGGAGAGAGAGGGGGAGAGGGAGAAAGTGAAAGAGGGAGAGGGAGGGAGAGAGAGAGAGGGGGAGGAAGAGGGTGAGAGGGAGAGAGAGGGGGGGGGGACAGACAGTATCTTGTGTACACATTATGTACAGTAAGTGTGTGATTAAGGCCAGATATGTAGTGAGTGTGAAGCTTGATGGTTTGTGAACAGTTTGGGAAATACTTTTAGAGCAGAGAGCCTCGTTTCCTCCCTCTGAGAGGGGACATGTGTTTTCACTCGGCCTTGTTTGTCAGACGCATATTTTTTGTCGCGGCTGTTATGACAGGGCCGTAATGTGTTGAAGGTGTTTATTGAGGGTGTGTGTGTGTGTGTGTGTGTGTGTGTGTGTGTGTGTGTGTGTGTGTGTGTGTGTGTGTGTGTGTGTGTGTGTGTGTGTGTGTGTGTGTGTTTGTGTGTGTGTGTGTGTGTGTGTGTGTGCTTGCGCGTGCTCGTAATGTGTTGAGGTTGAGAGATAACAGCAACTAGCTCTCACAGTCTCACGTCAGAATTAGACGTTCATTCATGTTTCTCAAACGTCACATTTAGAAGTGTTTAGGGTTACGTTCGGACATTAACTCTGAAGGGTTCAGGTTTGAGATAGATTGTTCTTACTGTCACACTGTTCTCTGAACTAAATGACTTCCGCCCCCGTAGCATCTCACTTCTGTCATCATGAAGTGCTTTGAGAGACTAGTCAAGGATCATATCACCTCCACCTTACCGACCACCCTAGAGCCACTTCAGTTTGAATAACGCCCCAACAGGTCCACAGTAATCACCATCGCACTGCCGTATCCCATATGGACAAAAATAATACCTACAGTTGAAGTCGGAAGTTTACATGCACCTTAGCCAAATACATTTAAACTCAGTTTTTCACAATTCCTGACATTTAATCCTAGTAAAAATGCCCTGTCTTAGGTCAGTTAGGATCACCACTTTATTTTAAGAATGTGAAATGTCAGAATAATAGTAGAGAGAATTATTTATTTCAGCTTTTAATTCTTTCATCACATTCCCAGTGGGTCAGAAGTTTACATACACTCAATTAGTAATTGGTAGCATTGCCTTTAAATTGTTTAACTTGGGTCAAACGTTTCGGGTAGCCTTCCACAAGCTTCCCACAATAAGTTGGGTGAATTTTGGCTATATGACTGACTATATGACTGGTTATATGACTGGTTATATGACTGGCTATATGACTGGTTATATATTGTGTTGTAATACAGTTTTTGTTATCCAGTGTTTTGTAACACTGCAGGTTTTATTTAGGACCATGATCATACATGTTGGTATGAGGAGACTAAAGACTTGCCCATGATCATGCATGTTGATTGGAGGAGACTAAGGACACGCCCATGATCATGCATGTTGATTGGAGGAGACTAAGGACACGCCCATGGTCATACATGTTGATTGGAGGAGACTGAGGACACGCCCATGATCATACATGTTGATTGGAGGAGACTAAGGACACGCCCATGATCATACATGTTGATTGGAGGAGACTAAGGACACGCCCATGATCATCATGTTGATTGGAGGAGACTAAGGACATTCCCATGATCATACATGTTGATTGGAGGAGAATAAGGACTTGCCCATGATCATACATGTTGATTGGAGGAGACTAAGGACACGCCCATGATCATCATGTTGATTGGAGGAGACTAAGGACATGCCCATGATCATACATGTTGATTGGAGGAGACTAAGGACACGCCCATGATCATCATGTTGATTGGAGGAGACTAAGGACATGCCCATGATCATGCATGTTGATTGGAGGAGACTAAAGACTTGCCCATGATCATGCATGTTGATTGGAGGAGACTAAAGACTTGCCCATGATCATGCATGTTGATTGGAGGAGACTAAGGACTTGCCCATGATCATACATGTTGATTGGAGGAGACTAAGGACACGCCCATGATCATCATGTTGATTGGAGGAGACTAAGGACACGCCCATGATCATACATGTTGATTGGAGGAGACTAACATTTACATTTACATTTAAGTCATTTAGCAGACGCTCTTATCCAGAGCGACTTACAAATTGGAAGACCATGTATCAGTGAGTCCTCTCTCTCTGAGGAGCTCAGCAGCTCCTAGCCTCATGGCTACAGTATTGCCAGATACACACACACACGCACGCACGCATGCGCGCACACACACACACACACACACACACACACACACACACACACACACACACACACACACACACACACACACACACATACACATACACGCACACATACAAACACACATACAAACACACACACACACACACACACACACACACACACACACACACACACACACACACACACACACACACACACACACACACACTGCCAGCTACAGATCAGAGTTGACGTGTGTTTACTCCTCAACATAAATATTTAGAAACACAAAGGTCTCTGAGGCTGCCACTAATGTAGGAGCCATTCCCTTCTGCTTGCTGGTCAAGTTCCCCTCGGCCAGCGCTAGTGTCACAAAATGTTAGCTGTATTTGTCAACTCACACAACTGTCCTCTCTCCTCTCCTCTATCGCCTCTCTCTCTTCTTCTCCTTCTCATCTCCTCTCCTCTATCGCCTCTCTCTTCTTCTCCTTCTCCTCTCCTCTATCGCCTCTCTCTCTTCTTCTCCTTCTCCTCTCCTCTCCTCTATCGCCTCTCTCTCTTCTTCTCCTTCTCCTCTCCTCTCCTCTATCGCCTCTCTCTCTTCTTCTCCTCTCCTCTCCTCTCCTCTATCGCCTCTCTCTCTTCTTCTCCCCACTCCTCTGCTGTCCTCTCCTCTATCGCCTCTCTCTCTTCTTCTCCTCTCCTCTCCTCTCCTCTATCGCCTCTCTCTCTTCTTCTCCCCACTCCTCTGCTGTCCTCTCCTCTATCGCCTCTCTCTCTTCTTCTCCTCTCCTCTCCTCTCCTCTATCGCCTCTCTCTCTTCTTCTCCTCTCCTCTCCTCTCCTCTATCGCCTCTCTCTCTTCTTCTCCTCTCCTCTCCTCTCCTCTATCGCCTCTCTCTCTTCTTCTCCCCACTCCTCTGCTGTCCTCTCCTCTATCGCCTCTCTCTTCTTCTCCTTCTCCTCTCCTCTCCTCTATCGCCTCTCTCTCTTCTTCTCCCCACTCCTCTGCTGTCCTCTCCTCTATCGCCTCTCTCTCTTCTTCTCCTTCTCCTCTCCTCTCCTCTATCGCCTCTCTCTCTTCTTCTCCCCACTCCTCTGCTGTCCTCTCCTCTATCGCCTCTCTCTCTTCTTCTCCTCTCCTCTCCTCTCCTCTATCGCCTCTCTCTCTTCTTCTCCTCTCCTCTCCTCTCCTCTATCGCCTCTCTCTTCTTCTCCTGTCCTCTCCTCTCCTCTATCGCCTCTCTCTCTTCTTCTCCTGTCCTCTCCTCTCCTCTATCGCCTCTCTCTCTTCTTCTCCTTCTCCTCTCCTCTCCTCTATCGCCTCTCTCTCTTCTTCTCCCCACTCCTCTGCTGTCCTCTCCTCTCCTGTCCTCTCCTCTGCTTTCATCTCCTCTCTCCTCTCTTTCCAATCTCCTCTATTCTCCTCTCTCTCCTCCTCCTCCTCTCTTCTCTTCTCTCTCTCCTCCTCCTCTCTCTCTTTTCCTCTGTTCTCTTCTCCTCCTCTTTCCAATCTCCTCTCTTCTCTTCCCTCCTCTCCTCTCCTCTCCTCTCCTCTCTCCTCTTTTGGACTGATAGTGTTGTGATACTAGTCTACAGTGATCGATATTTTCTCTGCCACAGAAAAGAGCTTTCACAATAGAGAGGCTTCGCAGGGTGTCTATGTGTGTTCATAGCCTCCCCGACACAAAGCTCTCTATGGTTCACTCTGGTCAGTGTTACCTTAGCAACCTTGCTCGTATAATAAACAAGGGGACATGAACCCGGGTGTTGGTACTAGCCCCTTAATCGCCAAAGGAAAGAGACATCTTTATTATGTCTCGATGATATAATCAAGTTCACTTAGGCCTATTTAGCGTAGCTGAAAATGGGCGCTTCAAGCCACGTCGTAAACCTCAGTAAAGATAAATGTTCCCAGTCTTCTTCTTTTTTTCTATTACGTCAAGAGATGGAGAGACGCTGCTTTCCATAGAAGAAGAACGCTGCGTTATTGGTTCATACCAGACAGACATTTCCATTCACTGTGGATTGTAACTTATCAATGTAGCGGAAACTCCCATTTATTGGACGGTTCAAGCCATGAAGTGAGACTTTTCGAGGAGTTTTAACCAGAACAGGTTTTAAAAAATGGATTAAAATAATCAAGGAGTTGTTTTAATCCATTGTAACATACTGTTATCTAGATAGTATGGTGTAAAAGTTCCCTCCACGGGTCCACTTCCTCAGAGCAGCACTTCTTCTTGTGTAAACCCCTGGATGACGATAGGCTGGAGCAACAGGAAGTATTTTCATCTCTCTGATTCGCTCGGCCGGTGCTTTGAAACAGCCAACCGGTGGGCCTCTGTGTCACAGGGGTTAATTAAATAAAAAAGGGTGCAGGGCAGGTACTGTGTTCCTGAGTCACAAATTACACCTTATTCCCTACATAGTGCACTACTTTTGATCAGAGCCCTATGGGCCCTGTGTAGGGATTAGGGTGCCATTTGGGACGAAGCCCCATATCTGCCCTTCTCTACTGCTGTCCTACCACAGCTAGAGCCCTTAATTACATACTGGTAAATCCTCACTTCTCTTCATTATTTTGGCTTGTTGAAACTTGTTAAAAGCCTTCCCCTCCAGGTCTTGAGCTGGCCATTTAAAGAGATCCCGTCTGGTCGTTTAAAGAGATCCTGTCTGGTCGTTTAAAGAGATCCTGTCTGGTCGTTTAAAGAGATCCTGTCTGGTCGTTTAAAGAGATCCTGTCTGGACGTTTAAAGAGATCCTGTCTGGACGTTTAAAGAGATCCTGTCTGGTCGTTTAAAGAGATCCTGTCTGGTTGTTTAAAGAGATCCTGTCTGGTCGTTTAAAGAGATCCTGTCTGGTCGTTTAAAGAGATCCTGTCTGGTCGTTTAAAGAGATCCTGTCTGGTCGTTTAAAGAGATCCTGTCTGGTCATTTAAAGAGATCCTGTCTGGTCGTTTAAAGAGATCCTGTCTGGTCGTTTAAAGAGATCCTGTCTGGTCGTTTAAAGAGATCCTGTCTGGTCATTTAAAGAGATCCTGTCTGGACATTTAAAGAGATCCTGTCTGGTCGTTTAAAGAGATCCTGTCTGGTCATTTAAAGAGATCCTGTCTGGGCATTTAAAGAGATCCTGTCTGGTCGTTTAAAGAGATCCTGTCTGGACATTTACAGAGATCTTGTCTGGTCGTTTAAAGAGATCCTGTCTGGTCGTTTAAAGAGATCCTGTCTGGACATTTACAGAGATCTTGTCTGGTCGTTTAAAGAGATCCTGTCTGGTCGTTTCAAAGAGATCCTGTCTGGACATTTAAAGAGATCCTGTCTGGACATTTAAAGAGATCCTGTCTGGACATTTACAGAGATCCTGTCTGGTCATTTAAAGAGATCCTGTCTGGTCGTTTAAAGAGATCCTGTCTGGACATTTAAAGAGATCCTGTCTGGTCGTTTAAAGAGATCCTGTCTGGTCGTTTACAGAGATCCTGTCTGGTCGTTTAAAGAGATCCTGTCTGGTCATTTACAGAGATCTTGTCTGGTCGTTTAAAGAGATCCTGTCTGGACATTTAAAGAGATCCTGTCTGGCCGTTTAAAGAGATCCTGTCTGGTCAACCTGTAGAGGTTGGTAGGCTGTGGCCTGCAGCGGTGCTCAGGTTCCTCAGGCCACAGTGATGTCTAGTCAGTGGACATAGTATAGTAGGGCAGAGTGGCAGGTGGCTATCTCCCTGTCCTGTTCCTCTGATTCATACAGTCATGTACCTGCTGTGTGTCCTGTCCTGTTCCTCTGATTCATACAGTCATGTACCTGCTGTGTGTCCTCTACTGTTCCTCTGATTCATACAGTCATGTACCTGCTGTGTGTCCTCTACTGTTCCTCTGATTAATACAGTCATGTACCTGCTGTGTGTCCTCTACTGTTCCTCTGATTAATACAGTCATGTACCTGCTGTGTGTCCTCTACTGTTCCTCTGATTCATACAGTCATGTACCTGCTGTGTGTCCTCTACTGTTCCTCTGATTCATACAGTCATGTACCTGCTGTGTGTCCTCTACTGTTCCTCTGATTCATACAGTCATGTACCTGCTGTGTGTCCTCTACTGTTCCTCTGATTCATACAGTCATGTACCTGCTGTGTGTCCTCTACTGTTCCTCTGATTCATACTGTCATGTACCTGCTGTGTACTATGTCCTGTACTGTATGTCTTCCTCTGAGTCATCCCGCTGTAGGTAATGACAAGCCCTCCTCCTCAGGATCTCGTCACAGTATCTCTGTGATTGTTCCATCAAACACAGCTAGTTACTAAAGGTCACGGCACCAACTTTTTGTTTCTACATTCACTCTACTGAAGGAGAGAGATGGTGATTGGTCCATCACGACGGAACTGTAATCTACACTGATATAACACTCATATAAACACAAAATGCAACACTTTCAAAGATTTTACTGAGTTACAGTTCATGTACGGCATTCAGTCAATTAAAACAAATGTATTAGGCCTTAATCTATGGATATCAGATGACTGGGAATACAGATATATATATGTTGGTCACAGATACCTAAAAAACTAAAAAGTTGCGGCATGTATCAGAAAACCAGTCAGTATCTGGTGTGACCACCATTTACCTCATGCAGCGTGACACATCTCCTTCACGTAGAGTTGATCAGGCTGTTGATTGTGGCCTGTGGAATGTTGTCCCACTCCTCTTCAATGGCTGTGTGAAGTTGCTGGATATTGGAGGGAACTGGAACACGCTGTCGTACACGTCGATCCAGAGCATCCCAAACATGCTCAATGAGTTTTCATCAGATGTCTGGCTGGCTGGTCTCAGATGATCCTGCAGGTGAATAAGCTGTGGAGGTCCTGGGTTGGCATGGTTACACGTGGTCTGTAATTGTGAGGCCGTTTGGACGTATTGCCAAATTCTCTAAAACGATGTTGGAGGCGGCTTATGGTAGAGAAATGAACATTAAATTAGCTGCCTACAGCTCTGGTGGGCATTCCTGCAGTCAGCATTCCAACTGCACACTCCCTTAAAACTTGAGACATCTGTGACATTGTGTTGTGTGACAAAACTGCACATTTTAGAGTGGCCTTTTATTGTACCCAGCACAAGGTGCATCTGTGTAATGATCAAGCTATTTAATCAGCTTCTTGATATGCCACACCTGTCAGGTGGATGGATTATCTTGGCAAAGGAGAAATGTTCACTAACAGGGATATAAACAAATTTGTGCACAACATTTTAGAGAAATTAGCATTTGTGCGTATGAAAAATTTCAGAAATATTTTATTTCAGCTCATGAAACATGGGACCAACACTTGACATGCTGTGCTAATATTTTGTTCAGTGCAGTTCTGGTTGATAATATTTTTCCTGTTAATATTTTTCCTGTTACTAATCTACTGGTTGTTCTGACTCCTTCTGACATAATTACCCAGAGATCACCAGGGCCATTTGAAGCACATTTGGCAGGATTGACTTGTGTGACGTATCAGGTAATATGATGAGGAGTTGGGATTGACTTGTGTGACGTATCAGGTAATATGATGAGGTGTTGCAGGGTAGTGCAGATGATACAGTAGCTTTAGCATCCATGTTGACTTGGTGCTGAGCTCTCTGGGAGATTAACGCCTGTCAGTCACTTGAAGAAGACAAATGATTGACAGGACGGCTGATGAGCGGTTTGCCTTCCTCTATTTGTCTGTCTCTTCTTAAGAGATAAACATTCGTAAAGTGTCGGGATAAGACTGGAGGACTTAGTCACAGATCTCTCTCTCTCTCTCTCTGCCTCTCTCTCTCTGCCTCTCTCTCTCTGCCTCTCTCTCTCCCTCTCTGCTTCTCTCTGTCTCTCTCTCTGTCTCTCTCTCTCTCTCTCTCTCTGCCTTTCTCTCTAGTGAGTTCACCTACCTCTCTCTCTCTCTCTCTCTGCCTTTCTCTCTAGTGAGTTCACCTACCTCTCTCTCTCTCTAGTGACTTCACCTATATCTCTCTCTCTAGTGACCACCTATCTCTCTCTATCTCTAGTGACTTCACCTATCTCTCACTCTGTCTAGTGACCACCTATAATTCAATTCAATTCAATTTGCTTTATTGGCATGACGTAACAATGTACATATTGCCAAAGCTTATTTACAATATAAAAATGAGAATCAAAATGGTCAACGGGACAACAGTAACAACAATAACTAAGTGTCAAAATAACCAACACATTCAACAATAACAATAAACATACAGTAGAGTACATGTGCAGGTTGATTGGTCTGTCAGACACTGTCCCTCAACTTATGGCAGGCAGCAATGTAGTGCGCTGCCAACCCACAGCTCTCTGCGTCCTCCCCCAACAGGACGGGTAGCCTATCCTCATCAGAGAGGTCTTTGAAACCTTGAATAAGAGTTTCAAATTTGGGGAAATGACACTCTCTAATTGTTTTATATTTTTGACATTTTGTCAGGAAATGCAGCTCCGTCTCAGGTTCTGCTGTTGTGCAGTGGTTGCACAGCCTTTCCTCTACAGGGAGCCAGGTTTTCCTGTGTCTACCCTTCTCAATGGTAAGGCTGTGCTCACTGAGCCTGTACTTTGTCAAGGTTTTTCTAAGGTTTTGATCAGTAACCATAGTCAAATAGTTAGCCACGGTGTACTGTCGATTTAGGGCCAGATAGCACTGCATTTTGCTCTGTGCTTGTGCTTGTGTTTCCCAATAAGCAATGTAGTTTTGTTTTGACTGTGTTGTAATTTGGTTTATTCTGATTGATTGGATGTTCTGGTCCTGAGGCTTCAGTGTGTTAGTAGAACAGGTTTGTGAACTCAGCCCCAGGACCAGCTGGATGAGGGGACTCTTTTCTTTGCTCAGCTCTTGGTATTGCAGGGCTTGGTAGTGATATGAGAGTGGGTCACTGTATTTTAGATGTTTCCAAAATTTAATTGCTCTTTTTTGAGTTTTTATTATTAGTGGATATTTGCCTAATTCTGCCCTGCATGCATTGTTTGTAGTTTTCCTCTGGACATGTAGGATAATCTTACAGAACTCTGCATGCAGGGTTTCAATGGGATGTTTGTCCCATTTGATGAAATCTTGTTTTGCAAGTGGACCCCACACCTCGCTGCCATAAAGTGCAATTGGTTCAATGACATATTCAATTAGTTTTAGCCAAATTTTAATAGGTATTTCAATTTGAATTTGCTTTTTAATTGCGTAGAATGCCCTGCGTGCTTTCTCTCTCAGTTCATTCACTGCCTCATTAAGGTGTCCAGTTGAGCTTATTTTTAAACCTAAGTAATTGTAGTGTGTGCAGTACTCTATATATTTTGTACCAATTGAGAACTTTGGTCTAATTCCCTGAGATCTGGATCTTCTCTGGAAAATCATTATTTTAGTCTTTTTGGGGTTTACTGCCAGGGCCCAGGTCTGGCAGTACTGCTCTAGCAGATCCAGGCTCTGCTGTAGGCCATGTGCTGTGGGTGACAGCAGGCATAGGTCATCTGCGAAGAGTAGGCATTTAACCTCTGAATTATGGAGACTAACACCAGGGGCTGGGGATTTTTCTAGAATAGTGGCCAATTCGTTGATGTAAATATTGAAGAGTGCAGGGCTCAGATTACAACCCTGACGAAGGCCCCGCCCCTGGTTAAAGAATTCTGTTCTTTTCTTGCCAATTTTAATGCTGCACGTATTGCCAGTATACATTGATTTAATTATGTCATATGTTTTACCCCCTACACCACTTTCAATAACTTTGTAGAACAGTCCTGTATGCCAAATAGAATCAAATGCTTTTTGGAAGTCGATAAAGCAAGCGTATATTTTGGTATTATTTTGGTGGACATGTTTACCTATCAGGGTGTGTAGGGTGTAAATATGATCGGTCGTGCGATGTTTTGGTATAAATCCAATTTGGCTTTTACTCAAGTCATTGTGCTTATTAAGGAAGTTTAGAACTCTTACATTTATAATACTACAGAAAACCTTCCCCAGGTTACTGTTCACACAAATGCCTCTGTAATTGTTAGGGTCAAATTTGTCTCCGTTTTTAAAGATTGGGGTTATGAGTCCTTGATTCCAGATGTCAGGGAAATAACCTACACTCAGGATCGAATTAAACAGTTTTAATATGGCCAATTGAAATTTTGCACTAGTGAGTTTGAGCATCTCATTTAGGATGCCATCAGGTCCGCATGCCTTTTTAAATTTGAGAGCCTGAAGTTTCTTATAGAGCTCCTGGTCAGTAATTGGGGAGTCCAGTGGATTTTGGTTGTCCTTTATAGCTTTTTCTAATCCATTCAACTTCTCATGAATTTGGCGTTGTTCTGCGTTTGATATGCAGCGCTGAGACTGAGAACCAGTTCAGAGCCAACTGTTGATAGAAATTCTCATTATGTGCACAGATCTGGCATTCCCTTGCTGCGGCACTCCAGCCAAGTGCCAAACCTGGCATTCCCAAACCTGGCATTCCCAAACCTGGCATTCCCAAACCTAGCATTCCCAAACCTAGCATTCCCAAACCTGGCATTCCCTTGCTGCAGCACTCCAGCCAAGTGCCAAACCTGGCATTCCCAAACCTGGCATTCCCAAACCTGGCATTCCCAAACCTAGCATTCCCAAACCTGGCATTCCCTTGCTGCAGCACTCCAGCCAAGTGCCAAACCTGGCATTCCCAAACCTGGCATTCCCTTGCTGCAGCACTCCAGCCAAGTGCCAAACCTGGCATTCCCAAACCTGGCATTCCCAAACCTGGCATTCCCAAACCTGGCATTCCCAAACCTGGCATTCCCTTGCTGCAGCACTCCAGCCAGGTGCCAAACCTGGCATTCCCAAACCTGGCATTCTCAAACCTGGCATTCCCTTGCTGCAGCACTCCAGCCAAGTGCCAAACCTGGCATTCCCAAACCTGGCATTCCCAAACCTGGCATTACCAAACCTGGCATTCCCAAACCTAGCATTCCCTTGCTGCAGCACTCCAGCCAAGTGCCAAACCTGGCTTTCCCAAACCTAGCATTCCCAAACCTAGCATTCCCAAACCTGGTATTACCAAACCTGTTATTCCCAAACCTATTATTCCCAAACCTGGTATTCCCAAACCTGGTATTCCCAAACCTGGCATTCCCAAACCTGGTATTCCCAATCCTGGCATTCCCAAACCTGGAAAGGGCTGTGGGGAGACACATTAAGAATACTTTGAAATGGTCATTGACCTGAATAATGTCAGAATTAGATGATGGTACTTGAAATCCCCAAGAAATAGTTGAGAAATGACCTCAATATAGCTTATATATCATTACAATGTTGTCATTCTGAAGAGGGTGTCACTTTGTGACAGAAGGTGTGTTTACTGTGTGTCCGTGAGGTAGAAAGCGTGCGAGTGTAGCCTGATAGAGTGTCTCAGGGGTGGCACAGGACGGCCACAGCAGCCAGAGGTAGAAGACAATAAGGTGCACGGTAGTCTAACAGGCTGGGTCTGGGCTCCAGGATTCAGGATACAGAGGCAAGCTTCCCAGGGTGGCACACAAGACAGGGAGGCTGCCAGAAGAGCCAGGTAGAAAAGCCAGGTTGAGAGAAACAGGTAGAGAGAGAGCCAGGTAAGAGAGCAATTGAAAGAGACAGGTAGAGATACAGCCAGGTGGCGAGAGAGACAAGTAAAATAGCCAGGTAGAGAGAGAGCCAGGTAGAGAGAGAGCCAGGTAGAGAGAGAGCCAGGTAGAGAGAGAGCCAGGTAGAGAGAGAGCCAGGTAGAGAGAGCCAGGTAGAGAGAGAGCCAGGTAGAGAGAGAGCCAGGTAGAGAGAGAGCCAGGTAGAGAGAGAGCCAGGTAGAGAGAGAGACAGGTAGAGAGAGAGCCAGGTAGAGAGAGAGACAGGTAGAGAGAGAGACAGGTAGAGAGAGAGCCAGGTAGAAAGAGAGCCAGGTAGAAAGATAGCCAGGTAGAGAGATAGCCAGGTAGAGAGAGAGTCAGGTAGAAAGAGAGCCAGGTAGAAAGAGAGCCAGGTAGAGAGAGAGCCAGGTAGAGAGAGAGCCAGGTAGAGAGAGAGCCAGGTAGAGAGAGAGCCAGGTAGAAAGATAGCCAGGTAGAGAGAGAGCCAGGTCGAGAGGGAGCTAGGTAGAGAGAGAGAGACAGAGGAGGTGTGCCTGTTAGAGTTAGTCTAACCTCTATTTCTTTGTCAGCGGGTGCCTGGTATTTCAAGCTACAGGGGGATGTTTCTATGGGTGGCCCACAGACAGAGGGAGCCAGGCCAGAGGGGGAGGGCTGATATGGGCATGGTACCAGCTGTAATGCCAGTGGAACCCCTTGGTGATGGATGTCCTCTACAGTGCACTGCCCAGTTTACCCACAATAACATGCCAGCTCTACCATGCAGGATAACTAGTCTCTCTCTTCCATGTAGCCCCTCCATGCTCTCCCCTTCTCAAGGGTAGTTCTCGCCTACACCTTGCCAGGCTAACTAGTCGCTCTCTACTCCAGACTAGAGCTATTCCAGACTAGACCCACTCCAGACTAGACCTACTCCAGACTAGACCTACTCCAGACTAGACCTACTCCAGACTAGACCCACTCCAGACTAGACCTATTCCAGACTAGACCTACTCCAGACTAGACCTACTCCAGACTACTCCAGACTAGACCTACTCCAGACTAGAGCTATTCCAGACTAGACCTACTCCAGACTACTCCAGACTAGACCTACTCCAGACTAGACCTACTCCAGACTAGACCTACTCCAGACTAGACCTATTCCAGACTAGACCTACTCCAGACTAGACCCACTCAAGACTAGACCTACTCCAGACTAGACCCACTCCAGACTAGACCTACTCCAGACTAGACCCATTCCAGACTAGACCTACTCCAGACTAGACCTACTCCAGACTAGACCTACTCCAGACTAGACCTACTCCAGACTAGACCTACTCCAGACTAGACCCACTCCAGACTAGACCTACTCCAGACTAGACCCACTCCAGACTAGACCTACTCCAGACTAGACCTACTCCAGACTAGACCTATTCCAGACTAGACCTAATCCAGACTAGACCTACTCCAGACTAGACCTACTCCAGACTAGACCTACTCCAGACTAGACCCACTCCAGACTAGACCTATTCCAGACTAGACCTACTCCAGACTAGACCTACTCCAGACTACTCCAGACTAGACCTACTCCAGACTAGAGCTATTCCAGACTAGACCTACTCCAGACTACTCCAGACTAGACCTACTACAGACTAGACCTACTCCAGACTAGACCTACTCCAGACTAGACCCACTCCAGACTAGACCTACTCCAGACTAGACCTACTCCAGACTAGACCTACTCCAGACTAGACCTCCTCCAGACTAGACCTACTCCAGACTAGACCCATTCCAGACTAGACCTACTCCAGACTAGACCCACTTCAGACTAGACCTACTCCAGACTAGACCCACTCCAGACTAGACCTACTCCAGACTAGACCTACTCCAGACTAGACCTATTCCAGACTAGACCTACTCCAGACTAGACCTACTCCAGACTAGACCTATTCCAGACTAGACCTACTCCAGACTAGACCTACTCCAGACTAGACCTATTCCAGACTAGACCCACTCCAGACTAGACCCACTCCAGACTAGACCTATTCCAGACTAGACCCACTCCAGACTAGACTTACTCCAGACTAGACTTACTCCAGACTAGACCTATTCCAGACTAGACCTACTCCAGACTAGACCTACTCCAGACTAGACCTACTCCAGACTAGACCTACTCCAGACTAGACCTACTCCAGACTAGACCTATTCCAGACTAGACCTACTCCACACTAGACCTATTCCAGACTAGACCCACTCCAGACTAGACCTACTCCAGACTAGACCTACTCCAGACTAGACCTACTCCAGACTAGACCTACTCCAGACTAGACCTACTCCAGACTAGACCTATTCCAGACTAGACCTATTCCAGACTAGACCCACTCCAGACTAGACCCATTCCAGACTAGACCCACTCCAGACTAGACCTACTCCAGACTAGACCTACTCCAGACTAGACCTACTCCAGACTAGACCTACTCCAGACTAGACCTATTCCAGACTAGACCTACTCCAGACTAGACCTATTCCAGACTAGACCCACTCAGACTAGACCTACTCCAGACTAGACTTACTCCAGACTAGACCTATTCCAGACTAGACCTACTCCAGACTAGACCTACTCCAGACTAGACCTACTCCAGACTAGACCTACTCCAGACTAGACCTACTCCAGACTAGACCTACTCCAGACTAGACCTATTCCAGACTAGACCTACTCCACACTAGACCTATTCCAGACTAGACCCACTCCAGACTAGACCTACTCCAGACTAGACCTACTCCAGACTAGACCTACTCCAGACTAGACCTACTCCAGACTAGACCTATTCCAGACTAGACCTATTCCAGACTAGACCCACTCCAGACTAGACCCATTCCAGACTAGACCCACTCCAGACTAGACCTACTCCAGACTAGACCTACTCCAGACTAGACCTACTCCAGACTAGACCTACTCCAGACTAGACCCACTCCAGACTAGACCTACTCCAGACTAGACCTACTCCAGACTAGACCTACTCCAGACTAGACCCACTCCAGACTAGACCTACTCCAGACTAGACCTACTCCAGACTAGACCTATTCCAGACTAGACCTACTCCAGACTAGACCTATTCCAGACTAGACCCACTCAGACTAGACCTACTCCAGACTAGACCTACTCCAGACTAGACCTACTCCAGACTAGACCTACTCCAGACTAGACCCACTCCAGACTAGACCTACTCCAGACTAGACCTACTCCAGACTAGACCTACTCCAGACTAGACCCACTCCAGACTAGACCTACTCCAGACTAGACCTACTCCAGACTAGACCTACTCCAGACTAGACCTATTCCAGACTAGACCTACTCCAGACTAGACCTATTCCAGACTAGACCCACTCCAGACTAGAGCTACTCCAGACTAGACCTACTCCAGACTAGACCTACTCCAGACTAGACCTACTCCAGACTAGACCTATTCCAGACTAGACCTACTCCAGACTAGACCTATTCCAGACTAGACCTACTCCAGACTAGACCTACTCCAGACTAGACCTACTCCAGACTAGACCTACTCCAGACTAGACCTATTCCAGACTAGACCTACTCCAGACTAGACCTATTCCAGACTAGACCTACTCCAGACTAGACCCACTCCAGACTAGACCCACTCCAAACTAGACCTACTCCAGACTAGACCTACTCCAGACTAGACCTATTCCAGACTAGACCTATTCCAGACTAGACCCACTCCAGACTAGACCTACTCCAGACTAGACCTACTCCAGACTAGACCTACTCCAGACTAGACCTACTCCAGACTAGACCTACTCCAGACTAGACCCACTCCAGACTAGACCTACTCCAGACTAGACCTATTCCAGACTAGACCTACTCCAGACTAGACCTACTCCAGACTAGACCTACTCCAGACTAGACCTACTCCAGACTAGACCTACTCCAGACTAGACCTATTCCAGACTAGACCTACTCCAGACTAGACCTACTCCAGACTAGACCTACTCCAGACTAGACCTACTCCAGACTAGACCTATTCCAGACTAGACCTACTCCAGACTAGACCTACTCCAGACTAGACCTACTCCAGACTAGACCTACTCCAGACTAGACCTATTCCAGACTAGACCTACTCCAGACTAGACCTACTCCAGACTAGACCTACTCCAGACTAGAGCTACTCCAGACTAGACCTACTCTAGACTAGACCTACTCCAGACTAGACCTACTCTAGACTAGACCTACTCCAGACTAGACCTACTCCAGACTAGACCTACTCCAGACTAGACCTACTCCAGACTAGACCTATTCCAGACTAGACCTACTCCAGACTAGACCTACTCCAGACTAGACCTACTCCAGACTAGACCTATTCCAGACTAGACCTACTCCAGACTAGACCTACTCCAGACTAGACCTACTCCAGACTAGACCTACTCCTGGGTAGTGTAGCTCTCTCCTCTTCACCCACTTAGCAGAGGGGGAATCCCTCGAGCTTCCCTTAGGCCTGGACTATCATTGACAGTCACCACTTAGTCACCACAGACAGTCACCACATAGTCACCACAGACAGTCACCACTGAGTCTCCATAGACAGTCACCACATAGTCACCACAGACAGTCACCACATAGTCACCACAGACAGTCACCACATAGTCACCACATAGTCACCACATAGTCACCACATAGTCACCACATAGTCACCACATAGTCACCACATAGTCACCACATAGTCACCACATTGTCACCACAGACAGTCACCACATAGTCACCACATAGTCACCACATAGTCACCACATAGTCACCACATAGTCACCACATAGTCACCACAGACAGTCACCACTGAGTCTCCATAGACAGTCACCACATAGTCACCACATAGTCACCACATAGTCACCACATAGTCACCACATAGTCACCACATAGTCACCACATAGTCACCACAGACAGTCACCACATAGTCACCACAGACAGTCACCACATAGTCACCACATAGTCACCACATAGTCACCACAGACAGTCACCACAGACAGTCACCACTGAGTCTCCATAGACAGTCACCACATAGTCACCACATAGTCACCACATAGTCACCACATAGTCACCACATAGTCACCACATAGTCACCACAGACAGTCACCACAGACAGTCACCACATAGTCACCACAGACAGTCACCACATAGTCACCACATAGTCACCACATAGTCACCACATAGTCACCACATAGTCACCACATAGTCACCACATAGTCACCACAGACAGTCACCACTGATTAAAGGTGACTAGACAACACCCCCACACCTTTCACACTGCCCTGTGATGTATAGCCTGGTAGTCAGGAACACAGCTTTCACACTGCCCTGTGATGTATAGCCTGGTAGTCAGGAACACCGCTTTCACACTGCCCTGTGATGTATAGCCTGGTAGTCAGGAACACCGCTTTCACACTGCCCTGTGATGTATAGCCTGGTAGTCAGGAACACAGCTTTCACACTGCCCTGTGATGTATAGCCTGGTAGTCAGGAACACAGCTTTCACACTGCCCTGTGATGTATAGCCTGGTAGTCAGGAACACAGCTTTCACACTGCCCTGTGATGTATAGCCTGGTAGTCAGGAACACCGCTTTCACACTGCCCTGTGATGTATAGCCTGGTAGTCAGGAACACCGCTTTCACACTGCCCTGTGATGTATAGCCTGGTAGTCGGGAACACAGCTTTCACACTGCCCTGTGATGTATAGCCTGGTAGTCAGGAACACAGCTTTCACACTGCCCTGTGATGTATAGCCTGGTAGTCAGGAACACAGCTTTCACACTGCCCTGTGATGTATAGCCTGGTAGTCGGGAACACACCAGCTCATAGACACACACTCCTCCCATATGCTCAGTGTTACAACAGCTTGCTGTTATACTGCTGCCAGAGTATCCGTCCTAAATGGCACCCTATTCCCTATATACTGTAGTGCACTACTTTTGACCATGGTCCTAAGGGAATTAATGGAATAGGGCACCATTTGGGAGACTGCCACAGTCTCCCGGACTGCTGCTGCACAGATGCCTGCCGTCGTGCATCATGGGTAGAAATGCCATGCCCACGCCGCTGCCCGCTTCTGCCTCGTGAGGAGAGGAACGGAGAACAGGTGGAGGAAGAGAGGAACGGAGAACAGGTGGAGGAAGAGAGGAACAGAGAACAGGTGGAGGAAGAGAGGAACAGAGAACAGGTGGAGGAAGAGAGGGACAGAGAACAGGTGGAGGAGGAGAGGAATGGAGAACAGGTGGAGGAAGAGAGGAACTGAGAACAGGTGGAGGAAGAGAGGGACAGAGAACAGGTGGAGGAAGAGAGGAATGGAGAACAGGTGGAGGAAGAGAGGAACAGAGAACAGGTGGAGGAAGAGAGGAATGGAGAACAGGTGGAGGAAGAGAGGAACAGAGAACAGGTGGAGGAAGAGAGGAATGGAGAACAGGTGGAGGAAGAGAGGAATGGAGAACAGGTGGAGGAAGAGAGGAACTGAGAACAGGTGGAGGAAGAGAGGAATGGAGAACAGGTGGAGGAAGAGAGGAACAGAGAACAGGTGGAGGAAGAGAGGGACAGAGAACAGGTGGAGGAAGAGAGGAATGGAGAACAGGTGGAGGAAGAGAGGAATGGAGAACAGGTGGAGGAAGAGAGGAACAGAGAACAGGTGGAGGAAGAGAGGAACTGAGAACAGGTGGAGGAAGAGAGGAACGGAGAACAGGTGGAGGAAGAGAGGAACAGAGAACAGGTGGAGGAAGAGAGGAATGGAGAACAGGTGGAGGAAGAGAGGAATGGAGAACAGGTGGAGGAAGAGAGGAACTGAGAACAGGTTGAGGAAGAGAGGAACGGAGAACAGGTGGAGGAAGAGAAGAACAGAGAACAGGTGGAGGAAGAGAGGAACGGAGAACAGGTGGAGGAAGAGAGGAACGGAGAACAGGTGGAGGAAGAGAGGAACAGAGAACAGGTGGAGGAAGAGAGGAACAGAGAACAGGTGGAGGAAGAGAGGGACAGAGAACAGGTGGAGGAAGAGAGGGACGGAGAACAGGTGGAGGAAGAGAGGAACTGAGAACAGGTGGAGGAAGAGAGGAACGGAGAACAGGTGGAGGAAGAGAGGGACAGAGAACAGGTGGAGGAAGAGAGGACAGAGAACAGGTGGAGGAAGAGAGGAACAGAGAACAGGTGGAGGAAGAGAGGAACGGAGAACAGGTGGAGGAAGAGAGGAACGGAGAACAGGTGGAGGAAGAGAGGAACGGAGAACAGGTGGAGGAAGAGAGGAACAGAGAACTGGTGGAGGAAGAGAGGAACGGAGAACAGGTGGAGGAAGAGAGGAACAGAGAACAGGTGGAGGAAGAGAGGGACAGAGAACAGGTGGAGGAAGAGAGGGACAGAGAACAGGTGGAGGAAGAGAGGGACAGAGAACAGGTGGAGGAAGAGAGGAACGGAGAACAGGTGGAGGAAGAGAGGAACAGAGAACAGGTGGAGGAAGAGAGGACAGAGAACAGGTGGAGGAAGAGAGGAACGGAGAACAGGTGGAGGAAGAGAGGAACAGAGAACAGGTGGAGGAAGAGAGGAACAGAGAACAGGTGGAGGAAGAGAGGAACGGAGAACAGGTGGAGGAAGAGAGGAACGGAGAACAGGTGGAGGAAGAGAGGAACAGAGAACAGGTGGAGGAAGAGAGGAACAGAGAACTGGTGGAGGAAGAGAGGAACGGAGAACAGGTGGAGGAAGAGAGGAACGGAGAACAGGTGGAGGAAGAGAGGGACAGAGAACAGGTGGAGGAAGAGAGGGACAGAGAACAGGTGGAGGAAGAGAGGAACGGAGAACAGGTGGAGGAAGAGAGGAACAGAGAACAGGTGGAGGAAGAGAGGACAGAGAACAGGTGGAGGAAGAGAGGAACGGAGAACAGGTGGAGGAAGAGAGGAACCGAGAACAGGTGGAGGAAGAGAGGACAGAGAACAGGTGGAGGAAGAGAGGAACAGAGAACAGGTGGAGGAGGAGAGGAACAGAGAACAGGTGGAGGAAGAGAGGAACCGAGAACAGGTGGAGGAAGAGAGGACAGAGAACAGGTGGAGGAAGAGAGGAACAGAGAACAGGTGGAGGAAGAGAGGAACGGAGAACAGGTGGAGGAAGAGAGGACAGAGAACAGGTGGAGGAAGAGAGGAACAGAGAACAGGTGGAGGAAGAGAGGACAGAGAACAGGTGGAGGAAGAGAGGAACAGAGAACAGGTGGAGGAAGAGAGGAACGGAGAACAGGTGGAGGAAGAAAGGAACAGAGAACAGGTGGAGGAAGAAAGGAACAGAGAACAGGTGGAGGAAGAGAGGAACAGAGAACAGGTGGAGGAAGAGAGGACAGAGAACAGGTGGAGGAAGAGAGGACAGAGAACAGGTGGAGGAAGAGAGGAACAGAGAACAGGTGGAGGAAGAGAGGAACAGAGAACAGGTGGAGGAAGAGAGGAACAGAGAACAGGTGGAGGAAGAGAGGAACAGAGAACAGGTGGAGGAAGAGAGGACAGAGAACAGGTGGAGGAAGAGAGGAACAGAGAACAGGTGGAGGAAGAGAGGAACGGAGAACAGGTGGAGGAAGAGAGGAACGGAGAACAGGTGGAGGAAGAGAGGAAGAGAGAACAGGTGGAGGAAGAGAGGAAGAGAGAACAGGGGGAGGAAGAGAGGAACGGAGAACAGGTGGAGGAAGAGAGGAAGAGAGGAACAGGTGGAGGAAGAGAGGAACAGAGAACAGGTGGAGGAAGAGAGGAACAGAGAACAGGTGGAGGAAGAGAGGAACGGAGAACAGGTGGAGGAAGAGAGGAACGGAGAACAGGTGGAGGAAGAGAGGAACAGAGAACAGGTGGAGGAAGAG
>NC_074676.1:56841499-56866499 GCF_029448725.1 Salvelinus fontinalis
ATACTATATTGTACTGTAGTGTAGTGTGTATTAGATACTATATTGTAGTGTAGTGTGTATTAGATACTATATTGTAGTGTACTGTAGTGTGTATTAGATACTATATTGTAGTGTAGTGTGTATTAGATACTATATTGTATTGTACTGTAGTGTGTATTAGATACTATATTGTAGTGTACTGTAGTGTGTATTAGATACTATATTGTAGTGTAGTGTGTATTAGATACTATATTGTAGTGTAGTGTGTATTAGATACTATATTGTAGTGTACTGTAGTGTTGTGTATTAGATACTATATTGTAGTGTAGTGTGTATTAGATACTATATTGTAATGTAGTGTAGTGTGTATTAGATACTATAGTGTAGTGTACTGTAGTGTAGTGTGTATTAGATACTATATTGTAGTGTACTGTAGTGTGTATTAGATACTATATTGTAGTGTAGTGTGTATTAGATACTATATTGTAGTGTACTGTAGTGTGTATTAGATACTATATTGTAGTGTAGTGTGTATTAGATACTATATTGTACTGTAGTGTAGTGTGTATTAGATACTATATTGTAGTGTAGTGTGTATTAGATACTATATTGTAGTGTACTGTAGTGTGTATTAGATACTATATTGTAGTGTAGTGTGTATTAGATACTATATTGTATTGTACTGTAGTGTGTATTAGATACTATATTGTAGTGTACTGTAGTGTGTATTAGATACTATATTGTAGTGTAGTGTGTATTAGATACTATATTGTAGTGTAGTGTGTATTAGATACTATATTGTAGTGTACTGTAGTGTTGTGTATTAGATACTATATTGTAGTGTAGTGTGTATTAGATACTATATTGTACTGTAGTGTAGTGTGTATTAGATACTATAGTGTAGTGTACTGTAGTGTAGTGTGTATTAGATACTATATTGTAGTGTACTGTAGTGTTGTGTATTAGATACTATATTGTAGTGTAGTGTATTAGATACTATATTGTAGTGTAGTGTAGTGTGTATTAGATACTATATTGTAGTGTAGTGTGTATTAGATACTATATTGTAGTGTAGTGTGTATTAGATACTATATTGTAGTGTAGTGTGTATTAGATACTATATTGTAGTGTAGTGTGTATTAGATACTATATTGTAGTGTACTGTAGTGTACTGTGTATTAGATACTATATTGTAGTGTAGTGTGTATTAGATACTATATTGTAGTGTACTGTAGTGTACTGTGTATTAGATACTATATTGTACTGTAGTGTAGTGTATTAGATACTATATTGTAGTGTAGTGTATTAGATACTATATTGTAGTGTACTGTAGTGTATTAGATACTATATTGTACTGTAGTGTATTAGATACTATATTGTAGTGTACTGTAGTGTAGTGTATTAGATACTATATTGTAGTGTAGTGTGTATTAGATACTATATTGTAGTGTAGTGTAGTGTGTATTAGATACTATATTGTAGTGTAGTGTAGTGTGTATTAGATACTATATTGTAGTGTAGTGTTGTGTATTAGATACTATATTGTAGTGTACTGTAGTGTGTATTAGATACTATATTGTAGTGTACTGTAGTGTAGTGTGTATTAGATACTATATTGTAGTGTAGTGTGTATTAGATACTATATTGTAGTGTACTGTAGTGTGTATTAGATACTATATTGTAGTGTAGTGTGTATTAGATACTATATTGTATTGTACTGTAGTGTGTATTAGATACTATATTGTAGTGTACTGTAGTGTGTATTAGATTCTATATTGTAGTGTACTGTAGTGTAGTGTATTAGATACTATATTGTAGTGTACTGTAGTGTGTATTAGATACTATAGTGTAGTGTAGTGTATTAGATACTATATTGTAGTGTACTGTAGTGTACTGTGTATTAGATACTATATTGTAGTGTAGTGTGTATTAGATACTATATTGTAGTGTACTGTAGTGTACTGTGTATTAGATACTATATTGTAGTGTAGTGTATTAGATACTATATTGTAGTGTACTGTAGTGTACTGTGTATTAGATACTATATTGTAGTGTAGTGTGTATTAGATACTATATTGTAGTGTACTGTAGTGTACTGTGTATTAGATACTATATTGTAGTGTAGTGTGTATTAGATACTATATTGTAGTGTACTGTAGTGTACTCTGTATTAGATACTATATTGTAGTGTAGTGTGTATTAGATACTATATTGTAGTGTACTGTAGTGTACTGTGTATTAGATACTATATTGTAGTGTAGTGTGTATTAGATACTATATTGTAGTGTACTGTAGTGTACTGTGTATTAGATACTATATTGTAGTGTAGTGTGTATTAGATACTATATTGTAGTGTAGTGTACTCTGTATTAGATACTATATTGTAGTGTAGTGTGTATTAGATACTATATTGTAGTGTACTGTAGTGTACTGTGTATTAGATACTATATTGTAGTGTAGTGTGTATTAGATACTATATTGTAGTGTAGTGTTGTGTATTAGATACTATATTGTAGTGTACTGTAGTGTAGTGTACTGTGTATTAGATACTATATTGTAGTGTAGTGTGTATTAGATACTATATTGTAGTGTAGTGTGTATTAGATACTATATTGTAGTGTAGTGTGTATTAGATACTATATTGTAGTGTAGTGTGTATTAGATACTATATTGTAGTGTACTGTAGTGTAGTGTACTGTGTATTAGATACTATATTGTAGTGTAGTGTGTATTAGATACTATATTGTAGTGTAGTGTGTATTAGATACTATATTGTAGTGTAGTGTTGTGTATTAGATACTATATTGTAGTGTAGTGTTGTGTATTAGATACTATATTGTAGTGTAGTGTGTATTAGATACTATATTGTAGTGTACTGTAGTGTACTGTAGTGTAGTGTGTATTAGATACTATATTGTAGTGTACTGTAGTGTAGTGTGTATTAGATACTATATTGTAGTGTAGTGTGTATTAGATACTATATTGTAGTGTAGTGTAGTGTATTAGATACTATATTGTAGTGTAGTGTAGTGTATTAGATACTATATTGTAGTGTAGTGTAGTGTATTAGATACTATATTGTAGTGTAGTGTTGTGTATTAGATACTATATTGTAGTGTAGTGTATTAGATACTATAGTGTAGTGTAGTGTATTAGATACTATATTGTAGTGTAGTGTATTAGATACTATATTGTAGTGTAGTGTATTAGATACTATATTGTAGTGTAGTGTATTAGATACTATATTGTAGTGTAGTGTATTAGATACTATATTGTAGTGTTGTGTATTAGATACTATATTGTAGTGTACTGTAGTGTACTGTGTATTAGATACTATAGTGTAGTGTTGTGTATTAGATACTATATTGTAGTGTAGTGTAGTGTATTAGATACTATAGTGTAGTGTAGTGTATTAGATACTATATTGTAGTGTTGTGTATTAGATACTATATTGTAGTGTAGTGTAGTGTATTAGATACTATATTGTAGTGTAGTGTGTATTAGATACTATATTGTAGTGTAGTGTGTATTAGATACTATATTGTAGTGTATTGTGTATTAGATACTATATTGTAGTGTTGTGTGTATTAGATACTATATTGTAGTGTAGTGTGTATTAGATACTATATTGTAGTGTAGTGTGTATTAGATACTATATTGTAGTGTTGTGTATTAGATACTATATTGTAGTGTAGTGTTGTGTATTAGATACTATATTGTAGTGTAGTGTGTATTAGATACTATATTGTAGTGTAGTGTGTATTAGATACTATATTGTAGTGTACTCTGTATTAGATACTATATTGTAGTGTACTGTAGTGTAGTGTACTGTGTATTAGATACTATATTGTAGTGTAGTGTAGTGTAGTGTGTATTAGATACTATATTGTACTGTAGTGTGTATTAGATACTATATTGTAGTGTACTGTAGTGTAGTGTACTGTGTATTAGATACTGTAGTGTAGTGTTCTGTACTCTGTGTTAGATACTGTATAGTAGTGTACTGTGTATTAGATAGTGTACTGTACTGTGTATCAGATAGTGTACTGTACTGTGTATCAGATAGTGTACTGTACTGTGTATCAGATAGTGTACTGTACTGTGTAGTGTAGTGTACTGTGTATTAGATAGTGTACTGTACGGTGTATTATATATTGTACTGTGGTGTATTGTAGTGTATTGCAGTGTAGTGTACTGTGTATTAGATAGTGTAGTGTACTGTGTATTAGATAGTGTACTGTACTGTGTATTAGATAGTGTACTGTAACTGTGTATTAGATAGTGTAGTGTGTATTCGATAGTGTACTGTGTATTAGATAGTGTAGTGTACTGTGTATTAGATAGTGTACCGTACTCTGTATTAGATAGTGTACTGTACTGTGTATTAGATAGTGTACTGTAACTGTGTATTAGATAGTGTAGTGTGTATTCGATAGTGTACTGTGTATTAGATAGTGTTGTGTACTGTGTATTAGATAATGTAGTGTGTATTAGATAGTGTACTGTGTATTAGATAGTGTAGTGTACTGTGTATTAGATAGTGTACCGTACTCTGTATTAGATAGTGTACTGTACTGTGTATTAGATAGTGTACTGTAACTGTGTATTAGATAGTGTAGTGTGTATTCGATAGTGTACTGTGTATTAGATAGTGTTGTGTACTGTGTATTAGATAATGTAGTGTGTATTAGATAGTGTACTGTGTATTAGATAGTGTACTGTACTGTGTATTAGATAGTGTAGTGTACTGTGTATTAGATAATGTAGTGTACTGTGTATTAGACAATGTAGTGTGTATTAGATAGTGTACTGTGTATTAGATAGTGTACTGTACTGTGTATTAGATAATGTAGTGTACTGTGTATTAGATAGTGTACTCTACTGTGTATTAGATAGTGTACTGTACTGTGTATTAGATAGTGTACTGTACTGTGTATTAGATAGTGTACTGTACTGTGTATTAGATAGTGTACTGTACTGTGTATTAGATAGTGTACTGTACTGTGTATTAGATAGTGTACTCTACTGTGTATTAGATAGTGTACTGTACTGTGTATTAGATAGTGTACTGTACTGTGTATTAGATAGTGTACTCTACTGTGTATTAGATAGTGTATTGTACTGTGTATTAGATAGTGTAGTGTGAGCTAGATTCAAGCAGGTCAGGATTTATTTGTATTACACTGTGCTTTATGCCGCTGCTACTGTTTATCTACTGAGATAATGACTGGATAGAGGACCAGAGTTGTTCCTGTAGTTATCTACTGAGATAATGACTGGATAGAGGACCAGAGTTGTTCCTGTAGTTATCTACTGAGATAATGACTGGATAGAGGACCAGAGTTGTTCCTGTAGTTATCTACTGAGATAATGACTGGATAGAGGACCAGAGTTGTTCCTGTAGTTATCTGCTGAGATAATGACTGGAGTTGTTCCTGTAGTTATCTACTGAGATAATGACTGGATAGAGGACCAGAGTTGTTCCTGTAGTTATCTGCTGAGATAATGACTGGAGTTGTTTCTGTAGTTATCTACTGAGATAATGACTGGATAGAGGACTAGAGTTGTTCCTGTAGTTATCTACTGAGATAATGACTGGATAGAGGACCAGAGTTGTTCCTGTAGTTATCTACTGAGATAATGACTGGATAGTGGACCAGAGTTGTTCCTGTAGTTATCTACTGAGATAATGACTGGATAGTGGACCAGAGTTGTTCCAAGACCAGCTCAGTTAATCCCTACCTCTGTGACAATGCGTTGTCATAATGCTGCATCCAATCTACATTATCCTAGTGGTGTTGGTAGACACAATGTAAGTAACCTAATCTATGTCCCTGTAACTCCCCTGAATCCCTCTGTTGATCCTACAGCTGTTGGATGCAGTAATCTTGTGCCTATGAACCAGAGTTACACTGTTAACACTGAGGCGGTGTGTCCTATAGGAAGACCACTGTTAACACTGAGGCGGTGTGTCCTAGTAGGAAGACCACTGTTAACACTGAGGCGGTGTGTCCTATAGGAAGACCACTGTTAACACTGAGGCGGTGTGTCCTATAGGAAGACCACTGTTAACACTGAGGTGGTGTGTCCTATAGGAAGACCACTGTTAACACTGAGGCGGTGTGTCCTAGTAGGAAGACCACTGTTAACACTGAGGTGGTGTGTCCTAGTAGGAAGACCACTGTTAACACTGAGGTGGTGTGCCCTAGTAGGAAGACCACTGTTAACACTGAGGCGGTGTGTCCTATAGGAAGACCACTGTTAACACTGAGGCGGTGTGCCCTAGTAGGAAGACCACTGTTAACACTGAGGCGGTGTGCCCTAGTAGGAAGACCACTGTTAACACTGAGGCGGTGTGCCCTAGTAGGAAGACCACTGTTAACACTGAGGTGGTGTGTCCTAGTAGGAAGACCACTGTTAACACTGAGGTGGTGTGTCCTAGTAGGAAGACCACTGTTAACACTGAGGTGGTGTGTCCTAGTAGAAAGACCACTGTTAACACTGAGGCGGTGTGTCCTAGTAGGAAGACCACTGTTAACACTGAGGCGGTGTGTTCTAGTAGGAAGACCACTGTTAACACTGAGGACGTGTGCCCTAGTAGGAAGACCACTTTATGCAGCTCACAGTCCACTATCAGCTCCAATATAAATAACATAAGCATGTCTACTTCTGATAAGCTTCCCGGTAAAGCTTTAAAAACAAGCAAGCAACTCAGAAAAGTGTTAACAACAACAAACAAAAAAACAACAAATGCAGCCTGAGAAACAAGGTCCATGAAGTCAGCAGATTGTTTTCAACAGATTACATTCATATTCTGACTCTGTTAGATAATTCCTTTGACGATACAGTGGTAGCAATACATGGTTATAACATCGACCGAAAAGCTGGACCTGACATAGTGTTAACCTGTTGGGGATGGGGGCGCTGTTTAGACTATTTATGCTAATTTGGCTAATTTTTTAAACGGCTTCCCACAAAATCCTTGATCGTACAATATGCATATTATTATTATTATTGGATAGAAAACAGTCTATAGTTTCTATAGGAGTTGAAATTTTGTCTCTAAGTGGAACAGAGCCCATTCTACAGCAATTTCCCTGACATGGAGTCAGATTTGAGAAATGTTGGCCACTCTTCTGAAGTCAGTTAAAAGGGCACTGTCGTTGCTATGACTATACGGACACTTCTTACGTCTTCCCCTGGATGCCTTTACGTGATGACGATTCCAACGGGGTCGATTGCGCGTTCACAGGCCCTACAAATGAAAAAACCCTGAAGCTAGTCATTCTTTGGGAGCTGCGTCATGAGCCTAGAGGACACCGGCGCGCACCTGTTCCAAGCGTTAGTTTAGCCTGTTATATTTCTCCGGTCATCTTTTCACTCGTTATAGGAGTTAAAAACATCATAAGGTAGTTAATTTAAAGCGTTTTATAGCAATTTATATCAGTTTAGTGCGATTTTGGGACATTTATTTTTGCAACGATGTGAAAAGTTGGGCACGCTTTTCAGTTCATCCCGAACGCAGTTGACATTTCCACATGGCAAGAGGACAGCTTTCCACCAAAAGACGATTTCTCCCAAGAAAGGATCCTTTGCCCAAGATACTGATGGAAGAACAGCTCAAGGTAGGACATTTTTATTATGATAAATCGTGTTTCTGTCGAAACATTTTAGTGGCTTAGGACGCCATGTTTTTTGACGTAGCTTCGCTTGGCGCAAACTGTATTGAAAAGTAAGGATAAATTAAAAAATGTAATAACGCAATTGTATTAAGAATTAAATTGTCTATCAATCCCTGTCCACCCTATATTTTTTAGTCACGTTTATGAGCATTTATGTATAAGAGTAGATCACTGTCTAAGTGGCGCAAGGACTTTTTCTTTACCAGCTTGTCTACATTTCACATTGTCTAACCATGATTTTGGTGGCTAAATATAAACATTTTCGATCAAACTGTATATGCATGTTGTAATGTGATGTTACAGGAGTGTCATCGGAAGAATTCTGAGAAGGTTAGTGAAAAAATTAATATCTTTTGGCGATGTTGACTTTTATCGCTCACTTTGGCTAGAATCAATGCTGGGCTGCTAATTGCTATGTGCTAAGCTAATATAACGATTTATTGTGTTTTCGCTGTAAGACACTTAGAAAATCTGAAATATTGTCTGTATTCACAGGATCTGTGTCTTTCGATTCGTGTATGCTGTGTATTTTTACGAAATGTTTGATGATTAGTAGTTAGGTAAACACGTTGCTCATTGTAATTATTCTAGTCCATTTGTGATGGTGGGTGCAATTGTAAACTATGCCATCTACCTGAAATATGCACTTTTTTCTAACAAAACCTATCCCATACCATAAATATGTTATCAGACTGTCATCTAATGAGTTTTTTTGTTGGTTAGGGGCTATAAATATCTTAGTTTAGCCGAATTGGTGATGGCTACTGGTGTTGGTGGACAAATAAAAGATGGTGGATTATGCTAATGTGTTTTTAGGTAATAGATGTACATCTTTACATATTGTGTCTTCCCTGTAAAACATTTTAAAAATCGGAAATGTTGACTGGATTCACAAGATCTGTGTCTTTCATTAGCTGTATTGGACTTTAATGTGTGAAAGTTAAATATTTAAAAAAAATATTTTTTTTGAATTTCGCGGCACTGGTTTTTCAGTGGGGGGGGGGGGGGTGTGCCGCTAGCGCCACGCTGATCCTAGACAGGTTAAAGAGGTCATACAAGAAGTTTAGTAGTGATTCATATGTTGAGGATGTAAAGAGTATTTGCTGGTCTGTGGTGGGTAATGAGGAGCAACCAGACGCTGCACTGGACGCATTTATGAAACTACTTATTCCAGTTACTAATAAGTACGCACCTATAAAGAAAATTACTGTAAAAACTGTTAAATCCCCGTGGATTGATGAGTTGAAAAAATGGTACGGTTGAGAGGGACGAGGCAAAAGGTATGGCAAATAAGTCTGGCTGCCCAACAAACATACTGCACATTTATGAAACCATGTGACTAAACTAAAGAAAATGAAATTATACTATGCAACAAAAAATAAATGATATAAAGAATGATAGTGAAAAGCTTTGGAGCACCTTAAATTAAATTTAGGGCAAAAAGGCAAACTCAGCTCCATCATTCATTGAATCAGATGGCTCATTCATCACAAAAACCACTGATATTGCCAATTACTTTAATGATTTTTTAATGGTGAGATAAACAAACTTTGGCATGACATGCCAGCAACAAACGCTGACACTACACATCCAAGTATATCGGACAAAATTATGAAAGACAAGCGTTGTAATTTTGAATTCCGTAATGTGAGTGTGGGAGAGGTGAAAAAAAGGATTGTTGTCTATCAACAATGACAAGCCACCGGGGTCTGACAACTTGGATGGAAAATTACTGAGGTTAATTGCGGACGATAATGTCACTCCTATCTGCCACATCTTCAATGTAAGCCTACTAGAGAGTGTTTGCCCTCAGGCCTGGAGGGAAGCTAAAGTCATTCCACTATCTAAGAATAGTAAAGCCCCCTTTACTGGCTCAAATAGCTGACCAATCAGCCTGTTACCAACTCTTAGTAAACTTCTGGAAAAAATGGTGTTTGACCAAATACAATGCTATTTCACAGTAAACACATTGTCAACAGACTTTCAGCACGCATAAAGGAAAGGACACTCAACACACAGCACTTGTGACTGATGATTGACTGAGATAAATTGTTGATAAAATGATTGTGGGGGCTGTCTTGTTAGACTTTTGACATTATCGATCATAGTCTGCTGCTGGAAAAACATATGTGTTATGGCTTTACACCCCCCTGCTATATTGTGGATAAAGAGTTACTTGTCTAACAGCTTTAATGGAAGCCTCTCCAACATAATCCAGGTAGAATCAGGAATTCCCCAGGGCAGCTGTCTAGGCCCCTTGTAGGTAGGATCAGGAATTCCCCAGGGCAGCTGTCTAGGCCCCTTGTAGGTAGAATCAGGAATTCCCCAGGGCAGCTGTTTAGGCCCCTTACTGGTAGAATCAGGAATTCCCCAGGGCAGCTGTCTAGGCCCCTTACTGGTAGAATCAGGAATTCCCCAGGGCAGCTGTCTAGGCCCCTTACTGGTAGAATCAGGAATTCCCCAGGGCAGCTGTCTAGGCCCCTTACTGGTAGAATCAGGAATTCCCCAGGGCAGCTGTTTAGGCCCCTTACTGGTAGAATCAGGAATTCCCCAGGGCAGCTGTCTAGGCCCCTTACTGGTAGAATCAGGAATTCCCCAGGGCAGCTGTCTAGGCCCCTTACTGGTAGAATCAGGAATTCCCCAGGGCAGCTGTCTAGGCCCCTTACTGGTAGAATCAGGAATTCCCCAGGGCAGCTGTTTAGGCCCCTTACTGGTAGAATCAGGAATTCCCCAGGGCAGCTGTCTAGGCCCCTTGTAGGTAGAATCAGGAATTCCCCAGGGCAGCTGTCTAGGCCCCTTGTAGGTAGAATCAGGAATTCCCCAGGGCAGCTGTCTAGGCCCCTTGTAGGTAGAATCAGGAATTCCCCAGGGCAGCTGTTTAGGCCCCTTGTAGGTAGAATCAGGAATTCCCCAGGGCAGCTGTTTAGGCCCCTTGCTTTTTAAAATCTTTACTAACGACATGCCACTGGCTTTGAGTAATGGGGATGACTCAACACTATACACGTCAGCTACTACAGTGTGTCTATGTATCCGGATGACTCAACACTATACACGTCAGCTACTACAGTGTGTCTATGTATCCGGATGACTCAACACTATACACGTCAGCTACTACAGTGTGTCTATGTATCCGGATGACTCAACACTATACACGTCAGCTACTACAGTGTGTCTATGTATGAGGATGACTCAACACTATACACGTCAGCTACCACAGCGACTGAAGTGACTGCAACACTTAACAAAGAGTTGCAGTTAGTTTCGGAATGGGTGGCAAGGAATAAGTTAGTCCTAAATATTTCCAAAATGAAAGCATTGTATTTGGGACAAATCATTCACTAAACCCTAAACCTCAACTACATCTCGTAATAAATCATTTGGAAATTGAGCAAATTGAGGAGACTAAACTGCTTGGAGTAACCCTGGATTGTAAACTGTCATGGTCAAAACATGTTGATACAACAGTAGCTAAGATGGGGAGTCTGTCCATAATAAAGCTCTGCTCTGCCTTCTTAACAACACTATCAACAAGGTAGGTCCTACAGGCCCTAGTTTCTACCTTCTTAACAGCACTATCAACAAGGCAGGTCCTACAGGCCCTAGTTTCTACCTTCTTAACAACACTATCAACAAGGCAGGTCCTACAGGCCCTAGTTTCTACCTTCTTAACAGCACTATCAACAAGGCAGGTCCTTCAGGCCCTAGTTTCTACCTTCTTAACAACACTATCAACAAGGCAGGTCCTACAGGCCCTAATTTCTACCTTAACAACACTATCAACAAGGCAGGTCCTACAGGCCCTAGTTTCTACCTTCTTAACAACACTATCAACAAGGCAGGTCCTACAGGCCCTAGTTTCTACCTTCTTAACAACACTATCAACAAGGTAGGTCCTACAGACCCTAGTTTCTACCTTCTTAACAACACTATCAACAAGGCAGGTCCTACAGGCCCTAGTTTCTGCCTTCTTAACAACACTATCAACAAGGCAGGTCCTACAGGCCCTAGTTTCTACCTTCTTAACAGCACTATCAACAAGGCAGGTCCTTCAGGCCCTAGTTTCTACCTTCTTAACAACACTATCAACAAGGCAGGTCCTACAGGCCCTAATTTCTACCTTAACAACACTATCAACAAGGCAGGTCCTACAGGCCCTAGTTTCTACCTTCTTAACAGCACTATCAACAAGGCAGGTCCTACAGACCCTAGTTTCTACCTTCTTAACAACACTATCAACAAGGCAGGTCCTACAGGCCCTAGTTTCTATCTTCTTAACAACACTATCAACAAGGCAGGTCCTACAGGCCCTAGTTTCTACCTTCTTAACAACACTATTAACAAGGCAGGTCCTACAGACCCTAGTTTCTACCTTCTTAACAACACTATCAACAAGGCAGGTCCTACAGGCCCTAGTTTCTACCTTCTTAACAACACTATCAACAAGGCAGGTCCTACAGGCCCTAGTTTCTACCTTCTTAACAACACTATCAACAAGGCAGGTCCTACAGGCCCTAGTTTCTACCTTCTTAACAACACTATCAACAAGGCAGGTCCTACAGGCCCTGGTTTTGTCACACCTGGACTACTGTTCAGTCATGTGGTCAGGTGCCACAAAGAAGGACTTTTTACAAAATTACAACTGTTTCAGAACAGAGCAGCACGGCTGACCCTTAAATGTACACAGAGAGCTAATATTAATAATATGCACATCAATCTCTCCTGGCTGAAAGTGGAGGAGAGATTGACTTCATCACTACTTGTTTTTGTAAGAGGTGTTTACATGCTGAATGTACAGAGCTGTCTGTTTAAAATGCTTGCACACAGCTCAGACACCCATCCATACCCTACAAGACATGCCACCAGAGGTCTCTTCACAGTCCCCAAGTCCAGAACAGACTATGGGAGGTGCACAGTACTACATAGAGCCATGACTACATGGAACTCTATTCCACAGTACTACATAGAGCCATGACTACATGGATCTCTATTCCACATCATCACACACACACACACACACACACACACACACACACACACACACACACACACACACACACACACACACACACACACACACACACGCGTTCATTGTGATATTGCTGTATGGTGGAACTAAACATTTTATATTGTAGATATTTGTGGTGTAATAATGTTATATGATGTACTGTTATCTTTTTATTTATGTGTCATTTAAGTGCTTTAATATGTTTGGACCCCAGGTAGAGTAAGTGCAGGATTTTTTAAAAACTAGAACACATTCTCATTTACAATAACGGCCAACCCCGGCCAAACCCTAACCCGGATGCCGAGCTAATGGGGATCCCTAAAAAATACACGTACACATGGTGTTATCTACTGAGATAATGAAGGGATAGAAGATCAGAGCTGCAGGGAAGGGGATCACTAGGAGAATGTGTGCATCATTGTTTGGAGAGGGGGAGAGAGAGAGAGAAGAGAGGGAGAGGGGGAGAGAGAAGAGAGAGAGAGAGGGAGAGGGGGAGAGAGAAGAGAGAGAGAGAGAGGGAGATAAGAGAGAGAACGGGTGGGGAGAGAGAGAAAGAGAGGAGAGAGAGAAAGTGAGTGATATAGAGAGGGAGAGAGAGAGAGAGAGAAAGCATGGGATCAGCAGGAGAAGGAAAATACCACTGACCCAAAGTTGACCCTGTGCAATGTCACTCCTAGTCCTGGCATGACAGCGCTACTGCCCTGTCTTCCTGGCTGTGTGTCACTTCCTCTCTATACCAGAGAAGATCAGAGGGAAAGAGAGAGATCAGTGCTTCCCTGCCACCTTTTATTGTCCATACGTACCGATGACATGTCGGCAAGAGTGAGACATGCTGTATTGGGCGTGTTGGCTTCGGCCTCCCAAAATCTACGACTCTTGGACATTATCACACCGATATCTGTCTGGAGTATGGCCACCCTTCTACTTGTATTTGTTTCGCAGAAACAGGATCTTTACCAGGACTTTGACACAAATAGTACATTTGACAGGAGTTTGGTGCCATCCTATTCCACTATAGAGACAGCAGGGTAACATCCCATTCCACTATAGAGACAGCAGGGTAACATCCTATTCCACTATAGAGACAGCAGAGTAACATCCCATTCCACTATAGAGACAGCAGGGTAACATCCTATTCCACTATAGAGACAGCAGGGTAACATCCCATTCCACTATAGAGACAGCAGGGTAACATCCTATTCCACTATAGAGACAGCAGGGTAACATCCCATTCCACTATAGAGACAGCAGGGTAACATCCTATTCCACTATAGAGACAGCAGGGTAACATCCCATTCCACTATAGAGACAGCAGGGTAACATCCTATTCCACTATAGAGACAGCAGGGTAACATCCCATTCCACTATAGAGACAGCAGGGTAACATCCCATTCCACTATAGAGACAGCAGGGTAACATCCCATTCCACTATAGAGACAGCAGGGTAACATCCTATTCCACTATAGAGACAGCAGGGTAACATCCTATTCCACTATAGAGACAGCAGGGTAACATCCCATTCCACTATAGAGACAGCAGGGTAACATCCCATTCCACTATAGAGACAGCATAGTAACATCCCATTCCACTATAGAGACAGCAGGGTAACATCCCATTCCACTATAGAGACAGCAGGGTAACATCCCATTCCACTATAGAGACAGCAGGGTAACATCCCATTCCACTATAGAGACAGCAGGGTAACATCCCATTCCACTATAGAGACAGCAGGGTAACATCCCATTCCACTATAGAGACAGCAGGGTAACATCCCATTCCACTATAGAGACAGCAGGGTGACATCCTATTCCACTATAGAGACAGCAGGGTAACATCCCATTCCACTATAGAGACAGCAGGGTAACATCCCATTCCACTATAGAGACAGCAGGGTAACATCCCATTCCACTATAGAGACAGCAGGGTAACATCCCATTCCACTATAGAGACAGCAGGGTAACATCCCATTCCACTATAGAGACAGCAGGGTAACATCCTATTCCACTATAGAGACAGCATAGTAACATCCTATTCCACTATAGAGACAGCAGGGTAACATCCCATTCCACTATAGAGACAGCAGAGTAACATCCCATTCCACTATAGAGACAGCAGGGTAACATCCCATTCCACTATAGAGACAGCAGGGTGACATCCCATTCCACTATAGAGACAGCAGGGTAACATCCCATTCCACTATAGAGACAGCAGAGTAACATCCTATTCCACTATAGAGACAGCAGGGTAACATCCTATTCCACTATAGAGACAGCAGGGTAACATCCCATTCCACTATAGAGACAGCAGAGTAACATCCTATTCCACTATAGAGACAGCAGGGTAACATCCTATTCCACTATAGAGACAGCAGGGTAACATCCCATTCCACTATAGAGACAGCAGGGTAACATCCCATTCCACTATAGAGACAGCAGGGTAACATCCCATTCCACTATAGAGACAGCAGAGTAACATCCCATTCCACTATAGAGACAGCAGGGTAACATCCCATTCCACTATAGAGACAGCAGGGTAACATCCCATTCCACTATAGAGACAGCATGGTAACATCCCATTCCACTATAGAGACAGCAGGGTAACATCCCATTCCACTATAGAGACAGCAGGGTAACATCCCATTCCACTATAGAGACAGCAGAGTAACATCCCATTCCACTATAGAGACAGCAGGGTAACATCCCATTCCACTATAGAGACAGCAGGGTAACATCCTATTCCACTATAGAGACAGCAGGGTAACATCCCATTCCACTATAGAGACAGCAGGGTAACATCCCATTCCACTATAGAGACAGCAGGGTAACATCCTATTCCACTATAGAGACAGCAGGGTAACATCCTATTCCACTATAGAGACAGCAGGGTAACATCCTATTCCACTATAGAGACAGCAGGGTAACATCCTATTCCACTATAGAGACAGCAGGGTAACATCCTTTTCCACTATAGAGACAGCAGGGTAACATCCTATTCCACTATAGAGACAGCATGGTAACATCCCATTCCACTATAGAGACAGCAGGGTAACATCCTATTCCACTATAGAGACAGCAGGGTAACATCCTATTCCACTATAGAGACAGCAGGGTAACATCCTATTCCACTATAGAGACAGCAGGGTAACATCCTATTCCACTATAGAGACAGCAGGGTAACATCCTATTCCACTATAGAGACAGCAGGGTAACATCCTATTCCACTATAGAGACAGCAGGGTAACATCCTATTCCACTATAGAGACAGCAGGGTAACATCCTATTCCACTATAGAGACAGCAGGGTAACATCCTATTCCACTATAGAGACAGCAGGGTAACATCCTATTCCACTATAGAGACAGCAGGGTAACATCCTATTCCACTATAGAGACAGCAGGGTAACATCCTATTCCACTATAGAGACAGCAGGGTAACATCCTATTCCACTATAGAGACAGCAGGGTAACATCCCATTCCACTATAGAGACAGCAGGGTAACATCCCATTCCACTATAGAGACAGCAGGGTAACATCCCATTCCACTATAGAGACAGCAGGGTAACATCCCATTCCACTATAGAGACAGCAGGGTAACATCCCATTCCACTATAGAGACAGCAGGGTAACATCCTATTCCACTATAGAGACAGCAGGGTGACATCCCATTCCACTATAGAGACAGCAGGGTAACATCCCATTCCACTATAGAGACAGCAGGGTAACATCCCATTCCACTATAGAGACAGCAGGGTAACATCCCATTCCACTATAGAGACAGCAGGGTAACATCCCATTCCACTATAGAGACAGCAGAGTAACATCCTATTCCACTATAGAGACAGCAGGGTAACATCCCATTCCACTATAGAGACAGCAGAGTAACATCCCATTCCACTATAGAGACAGCAGGGTAACATCCTATTCCACTATAGAGACAGCAGGGTAACATCCCATTCCACTATAGAGACAGCAGAGTAACATCCTATTCCACTATAGAGACAGCAGGGTAACATCCTATTCCACTATAGAGACAGCAGGGTAACATCCCATTCCACTATAGAGACAGCAGGGTAACATCCCATTCCACTATAGAGACAGCAGGGTAACATCCCATTCCACTATAGAGACAGCAGAGTAACATCCCATTCCACTATAGAGACAGCAGGGTAACATCCCATTCCACTATAGAGACAGCAGGGTAACATCCCATTCCACTATAGAGACAGCATAGTAACATCCCATTCCACTATAGAGACAGCAGGGTAACATCCCATTCCACTATAGAGACAGCAGGGTAACATCCCATTCCACTATAGAGACAGCAGAGTAACATCCCATTCCACTATAGAGACAGCAGGGTAACATCCCATTCCACTATAGAGACAGCAGGGTAACATCCTATTCCACTATAGAGACAGCAGGGTAACATCCCATTCCACTATAGAGACAGCAGGGTAACATCCCATTCCACTATAGAGACAGCAGGGTAACATCCTATTCCACTATAGAGACAGCAGGGTAACATCCTATTCCACTATAGAGACAGCAGGGTAACATCCTATTCCACTATAGAGACAGCAGGGTAACATCCTATTCCACTATAGAGACAGCAGGGTAACATCCTATTCCACTATAGAGACAGCAGGGTAACATCCTATTCCACTATAGAGACAGCATAGTAACATCCCATTCCACTATAGAGACAGCAGGGTAACATCCTATTCCACTATAGAGACAGCAGGGTAACATCCTATTCCACTATAGAGACAGCAGGGTAACATCCTATTCCACTATAGAGACAGCAGGGTAACATCCTATTCCACTATAGAGACAGCAGGGTAACATCCTATTCCACTATAGAGACAGCAGGGTAACATCCTATTCCACTATAGAGACAGCAGGGTAACATCCTATTCCACTATAGAGACAGCAGGGTAACATCCTATTCCACTATAGAGACAGCAGGGTAACATCCTATTCCACTATAGAGACAGCAGGGTAACATCCTATTCCACTATAGAGACAGCAGGGTAACATCCTATTCCACTATAGAGACAGCAGGGTAACATCCCATTCCACTATAGAGACAGCAGGGTAACATCCCATTCCACTATAGAGACAGCAGGGTAACATCCCATTCCACTATAGAGACAGCAGGGTAACATCCCATTCCACTATAGAGACAGCAGGGTAACATCCCATTCCACTATAGAGACAGCAGGGTAACATCCCATTCCACTATAGAGACAGCAGGGTAACATCCCATTCCACTATAGAGACAGCAGGGTAACATCCCATTCCACTATAGAGACAGCAGGGTAACATCCCATTCCACTATAGAGACAGCAGGGCGCCATCCCATTCCACTATAGAGACAGCCGGGTAACATCCTATTCCACTATAGAGACAGCAGGGTAACATCCCATTCCCCTATAGAGACAGCAGGGTAACATCCCATTCCACTATAGAGACAGCAGGGTAACATCCCATTCCACTATAGAGACAGCAGGGTAACATCCCATTCCACTATAGAGACAGCAGGGCGCCATCCCATTCCACTATAGAGACAGCAGGGTAACATCCCATTCCACTATAGAGACAGCAGGGTAACATCCCATTCCACTATAGAGACAGCAGGGTAACATCCTATTCCACTATAGAGACAGCAGGGTAACATCCCATTCCACTATAGAGACAGCAGGGTAACATCCCATTCCACTATAGAGACAGCAGGGTAACATCCCATTCCACTATAGATACAGCAGGGTAACATCCTATTCCACTATAAAGACAGCAGGGTAACATCCCATTCCACTATAGAGACAGCAGGGTAACATCCCATTCCACTATAGAGACAGCAGGGTAACATCCCATTCCACTATAGAGACAGCAGGGTAACATCCCATTCCACTATAGAGACAGCAGGGTAACATCCTATTCCACTATAGAGACAGCAGGGTAACATCCCATTCCACTATAGAGACAGCAGGGTAACATCCCATTCCACTATAGAGACAGCAGGGTAACATCCTATTCCACTATAGAGACAGCAGGGTAACATCCCATTCCACTATAGAGACAGCAGGGTAACATCCCATTCCACTATAGAGACAGCAGGGTAACATCCCATTCCACTATAGAGACAGCAGGGTAACATCCCATTCCACTATAGAGACAGCAGGGTAACATCCCATTCCACTATAGAGACAGCAGGGTAACATCCCATTCAATCAATCAATCAATTTTATTTTATATAGCCCTTCGTACATCAGATAATATCTCGAAGTGCTGTACAGTAACCCAGCCTAAAACCCCAAACAGCTAGAATGCAGGTGTAGAAGCACGGTGGCTAGGAAAAACTCCCTAGAAAGGCCAAAACCTAGGAAGAAACCTAGAGAGGAACCAGGCTATGAGGGGTGGCCAGTCCTCTTCTGGCTGTGCCGGGTGGAGATTATAACAGAACTATGCCAAGATGTTCATAAGTGACAAGCATGGTCAAATAATAATCATGAATAATTTTCAGTTGGCTTTTCATAGCTGATCATTAAGAGTTGAAAAACAACAGGTCTGGGACAGGTGGCGATTCCATAACCGCAGGCAGAACAGCTGAAACTGGAATAGCAGCAAGGCCAGGCGGACTGGGGACAGCAAGGAGTCACCACGGGCGGCAGTCCCGACGCATGGTCCAGGGCCCAGGTCCTCCGAGAGAAAGAAAGAGAGAAGGAGAAAATTAGAGAGAGCCAAGATTTTCAAAATGTTCATAAATGACAAGCATGGTCAAATAATAATCAGGAATAAATCTCAGTTTGCTTTTCATAGCCGATCATTAAGAGTTGAAAACAGCAGGTCTGGGACAGGTAGGGGTTCCATAACCGCAGGCAGAAGAGTTGAAACTGGAATAGCAGCAAGGCCAGGGGACTGGGGGCAGCAAGGAGTCACCACGGCCGGTAGTCCCGACGTATGGTCCTAGGGCTCAGGTCCTCCGAGAGAAAGAGAGAAGGAGAAAATTAGAGAGAGCCAAGATTTTCAAAATGTTCATAAATGACAAGCATGGTCAAATAATAATCAGGAATAAATCTCAGTTGGCTTTTCATAGTCGATCATTAAGAGTTGAAAACAGCAGGTCTGGGACAGGTAGGGGTTTCGTAACCGCAGGCAGAAACAGTTGAAACTGGAATAGCAGCAAGGCCGGGCGGACTGGGGACAGCAAGGTGTCAGCATGCCCGGTAGTCCTGACGTATGGTCCTAGGGCTCAGGTTCTCAGAGAGAAAGAGAGAACGAGAGAATTAGAGAGAGCATACTTAAATTCACACAGGACACTGGATAAGACAGGAGAAGTATTCCAGGTATAACCAACTGACCCTAGCCCCCCGACACATAAACTACTGCAGCATAAATACTGGAGGCTGAGACAGGAGCGGTCAGGAGACACTGTGGCCCCATCCGAAGAAACCCCCGGACAGGGCCAAACAGGAAGGATATAACCCCACCCACTCTGCCAAAGCACAGCCCCCACACCACTAGGGGATATCCTCAACCACCAACTTACAATCCTGAGACAAGGCCGAGTATAGCCCACAAAGGTCTCCACCACAGCACAACCATTCCACTATAGAGACAGCAGGGTAACATCCCATTCCACTATAGAGACAGCAGGGTGCCATCCCATTCCACTATAGAGACAGCAGGGTAACATCCCATTCCACTATAGAGACAGCAGGGTGCCATCCCATTCCACTATAGAGACAGCAGGGTAACATCCCATTCCACTATAGAGACAGCAGGGTAACATCCCATTCCACTATAGAGACAGCAGGGTAACATCCCATTCCACTATAGAGACAGCAGGGTAACATCCTATTCCACTATAGAGACAGCAGGGTAACATCCCATTCCACTATAGAGACAGCAGGGTAACATCCCATTCCACTATAGAGACAGCAGGGTAACATCCCATTCCACTATAGAGACAGCAGGGTAACATCCCATTCCACTATAGAGACAGCAGGGTAACATCCCATTCCACTATAGAGACAGCAGGGTAACATCCCATTCCACTATAGAGACAGCAGGGTAACATCCTATTCCACTATAGAGACAGCAGGGTAACATCCCATTCCACTATAGAGACAGCATAGTAACATCCCATTCCACTATAGAGACAGCAGGGTAACATCCTATTCCACTATAGAGACAGCATAGTAACATCCCATTCCACTATAGAGACAGCAGGGTAACATCCTATTCCACTATAGAGACAGCAGGGTAACATCCTATTCCACTATAGATACAGCAGGGTAACATCCTATTCCACTATAGAGACAGCAGGGTAACATCCCATTCCACTATAGAGACAGCAGGGTAACATCCCATTCCACTATAGAGACAGCAGGGTAACATCCCATTCCACTATAGAGACAGCAGGGTAACATCCTATTCCACTATAGAGACAGCAGGGTAACATCCCATTCCACTATAGAGACAGCAGGGTAACATCCCATTCCACTATAGAGACAGCAGGGTAACATCCTATTCCACTATAGAGACAGCAGGGTAACATCCCATTCCACTATAGAGACAGCAGGGTAACATCCCATTCCACTATAGAGACAGCAGGGTAACATCCCATTCCACTATAGAGACAGCAGGGTAACATCCTATTCCACTATAGAGACAGCAGGGTAACATCCTATTCCACTCTAGAGACAGCAGGGTAACATCCCATTCCACTATAGAGACAGCAGGGTAACATCCTATTCCACTATAGAGACAGCAGGGTAACATCCCATTCCACTATAGAGACAGCATAGTAACATCCCATTCCACTATAGAGACAGCAGGGTAACATCCTATTCCACTATAGAGACAGCAGGGTAACATCCTATTCCACTATAGAGACAGCAGGGTAACATCCCATTCCACTATAGAGACAGCAGGGTAACATCCCATTCCACTATAGAGACAGCAGGGTAACATCCCATTCCACTATAGAGACAGCAGGGTAACATCCCATTCCACTATAGAGACAGCAGGGTAACATCCCATTCCACTATAGAGACAGCAGGGTAACATCCCATTCCACTATAGAGACAGCAGGGTAACATCCCATTCCACTATAGAGACAGCAGGGTAACATCCTATTCCACTATAGAGACAGCAGGGTAACATCCCATTCCACTATAGAGACAGCAGGGTAACATCCCATTCCACTATAGAGACAGCAGGGTAACATCCCATTCCACTATAGAGACAGCAGGGTAACATCCCATTCCACTATAGAGACAGCAGGGTAACATCCCATTCCACTATAGAGACAGCAGGGTAACATCCCATTCCACTATAGAGACAGCAGGGTAACATCCCATTCCACTATAGAGACAGCAGGGTAACATCCCATTCCACTATAGAGACAGCAGGGTAACATCCCATTCCACTATAGAGACAGCAGGGTAACATCCCATTCCACTATAGAGACAGCAGGGTAACATCCCATTCCACTATAGAGACAGCAGGGTAACATCCCATTCCACTATAGAGACAGCAGGGTAACATCCCATTCCACTATAGAGACAGCAGGGTAACATCCCATTCCACTATAGAGACAGCAGGGTAACATCCTATTCCACTATAGAGACAGCAGGGTGACATCCCATTCCACTATAGAGACAGCAGGGTAACATCCCATTCCACTATAGAGACAGCATAGTAACATCCCATTCCACTATAGAGACAGCATAGTAACATCCCATTCCACTATAGAGACAGCATAGTAACATCCCATTCCACTATAGAGACAGCATAGTAACATCCCATTCCACTATAGAGACAGCAGGGCAACATCCTATTCCACTATAGAGACAGCAGGGTAACATCCTATTCCACTATAGAGACAGCAGGGTAACATCCCATTCCACTATAGAGACAGCAGGGTAACATCCCATTCCACTATAGAGACAGCAGGGTGCCAGAGAGAGAGGAGATGGACCCACTGGTTGCCCTCTAGGTTACAGAGAGCTGGTAGTCCCATCTACCACACTACCAGGTGGGTGGTATAGAGGAGATGGACCCACTGGTTGTCCTCTAGGTTACAGAGAGCTGGTAGTCCCATCTACCACACTACCAGGTGGGTGGTATAGAGGAGATGGACCCACTGGTTGCCCTCTAGGTTACAGAGAGCTGGTAGTCCCATCCACCACACTACCAGGTGTGAAACAGGGAAGAGACTCAGGGGGTTTGGTAAAGAGCAGACCTAATTCATAAACAGGAACATTTTGCATTTGACTAGTAATTCAAAAGGAAATGATGTCAACAGAGAAAAATGTCCTCCTGTGTTCTACCTATATCCCCCCACTAGAATCCCCTTACTTTAATGAAGACAGCTTCTCCATCCTGGAGGGGGAAATCAATCATTTTCAGGCCCAGGGACATGTACTAGTCTGTGGTGACCTACATGCCAGAACTGGACAAGAACCTGACACCCTCAGCACACAGGGGGACAAACACCTACCTGGAGGTGACAGCATTCCCTCCCCTATAAGCCCCACTAGGCACAACTACGGTACGACAACATAACCAACAAAAACAGGTCACAACTCCTGCAGCTCTGTCGGATACTGGGTCTGTACGTAGTCAATGGTAGGCTTCGAGGGGGCTCCTCCTATGGTAGGTTCACCTATAGCTCACCTCTTGGCAGTAGTACGGTAGACTACTTTATCACTGACCTCAACCCAGAGTCTCTCAGAGCGTTCACAGTCAGCCCACTGACACCCCTATCAGATCACAGCAAAATCACAGTCTACTTGAACAGAGCAATACTCAATCACAAGGCATCAAAGCCAAAGGAATTGAATTATATTAAGAAATGGGAAGAGAAGAGAAGACAGGCTATGTGCTCACTGCCCACAAAATGAGGTGGAAACTGAGCTGCACTTCCTAACCTCCTGCCCAAATGTATGACCATATCAGAGACACATATTTCCCTCAGATCACACAGATCCTCAAAGAATTAGAAAACAAACCCAATTTTGATAAACTCCCATATCTACTGGGTGAAATACCACAGTGTTGCATCACAGCAGTGTCTATTTCTATGTGTTTGGCCTGATATGGTTCTCAATCAGAGGCAGGTGTTAGTCATTGTCTCTGATTGGGAACCATATTTAGGTAGCCTGTTTTGTATTGTGGGTTGTTATTGTCTATGTCTATACGTTGGTTGCTTGTGTCTGCACTTTCGTATGATAGCGTCACGTTCGTTTTGTTGTTTTGTAAGTTTTTCAAGTGTTCTTCGTTTCTTCTTTATTAAATTAAGTATGTATTGAAACCGCTCTGCGTTTTGGTCCGATCAGACGAGGAGGATTACGACGTACGTGACATCGACTTACTTATGTCTGAAACACAGGCTTCTAGCGAGGGCAATTTTGGGGCTTCACCATGTTTCATTGAAATGTACAGCTGCTGTGTGTCATCCGCATAGCAGTGAAAGTTAACATTATATTTCCGAATGACATCCCCAAGAGGTAAAATATATAGTGAAAACAATAGTGGTCCTAAAACGGAACCTTGAGGAACACCGAAATGTACAGTTGATTTGTCAGAGGACAGACCATTCACAGAGACAAACTGATATCTTTCCGACAGGTAAGATCTAAACCAGACCAGAACTTGTCCGTGTAGACCAATTTGGGTTTCCAATCTCTCCAAAAGAATGTGGTGATCGATGGTATCAAAAGCAGGTCTAGGAGCACGAGGACAGATGCAGAGCCTCGGTCTGACGCCATTAAAAGGTCATTTACCACCTTCACAAGTGCAGTCTCAGTGCTATGATGGGGTCTAAAACCAGACTGAAGCATTTCGTATACATTGTTTGTCTTCTGGAAGGCAATGAGTTGCTGCGCAACAGCTTTTTCAAAATATTTTGAGAAAAATGGGAGATTCGAAATCGGCCGATAGTTTTTTATATTTTCTGGGTCAAGGTTTGGCTTTTTCAAGAGAGGCTTTATTACTGCCACTTTTAGTGAGTTTGGTACACATCCGGTGGATAGAGAGCCGTTTATTATGTTCAACATAGGAGGGCCGAGCACAGGAAGTAGCTCTTTCAGTAGTTTAGTTGGAATAGGGTCCAGTATGCAGCTTGAAGGTTTAGAGGCCATGATTATTTTTTAATCATTGTGTCGAGATATAGTACTAAAACACTTAAGTGTCTCTCTTGATCCTAGGTCCTGGCAGAGCTGTGCAGACTCAGGACGACTAAGCTTTGGAGAAATGCGCAGATTTAAAGAGGAGTCCGTAATTTGCTTTCTAATGATCAAGATCTTATCCTCAAAGAATTTCTTTGTT
>NC_074676.1:56876499-56881003 GCF_029448725.1 Salvelinus fontinalis
AAACTGGATGTGGGTCAACCAACCAACCATATTAGGCTAAATCACTCTCTTTAGACGAAGGCCTGTGTGTACTATTTGGCCTGAGTGGATGGAAAACAAAGCCGTAAAAAGGAGTATTTTAGTATCCAAGTTAGGTTGGCCACAAACACACGCACGCACACACACACACACACACACACACACACACACACACACACACACACACACACACACACACACACCGAGGTGAACACAGAGAGAGGGTTTTAATTAGCTCCTCTTACAGATGGTGTAGAAGTGGGGTCTAACCTTTGACAGTGCCAGGGTTCCTGACCCTTGAACTTTGCTAATAGTAAGACATTGTCACATGATGCTCATAATGGCCTCGTCAAAAGACCACCACCATTACTGGCCACTCACATAGCCTGCGTTCTGCATAACAATAGGGCTCTGGTCAACAATAGTGCATTATGGGAAATATAGTGCCATTCCAGCCGTAGTTGACGCCGTCTAAGACACAAGACTTAAAACAAGTCCGTTATTTATTGTTGCAATAATAATGGAACTGATTTATTAATTGCTTTTGAAACTGTTTAAATATGCTGTTAGATGGATCGCAATAGATTTTCTCTGAGTGTCTGTACTTCAGTTAGCTCACCAAGTATGCCCCCCCCCCCACACACACACACACACACACACACACACACAGAGCAGTGGATTCAGTGACAGTCTTAAAAGCCAATGGTTTCAAATGAAGTGTGAGCTCAAGGCGTGAATCGCGTGCTCTCTCTCTCGACTGCAGTCTCTCCCTCTTCTCCTTCAGCCTTACTGGGCCCAGCTAAATGTGACGTGAGAGGTGTTAAGCTGTGTGTGAATGTAAACAGCGAGGGTAGAGGTGGATGGCCGAGGTCCCAAAGTTTAGAAATATGCCACAGCAGATCCTACGTTTTCAGGTGTCTCGTCGGTGTATTTTCTCAGTGTTTAACATAGTCTTTATTTACAGAAGTCGTTGTGAACTCTCTTTGTTCTCTCTCTCTCTCTCCCCCCTCTCTCCCCCTTCTCTCTCTCTCTCATCCCCCTCTCTCCCCTCACTCTCACCCCCTCTTTCTCTCCATACCTCTGTTTCTGCCCCCATCTCTCTCCCCCCTTTCTCTCTCCCCCTTCTCTCTCTCCCCCTCTCTCTCTCATCCCCCTCTCTCCTCCATCTCTCTCCCCCCTTTCTCTCTCCCCTCTCTCTCTCCTCCCTCTCTTTCCCCTCCCTCCTCTTTCATCTCTTTTTAGTACCATATTAACAATGTGCAGGGATACTGGAGTGATGGAGGTAGATATGTATAGGGGGAAGGGGACAGGGGGCCCTGTCAGTGTGTATAGAGACAGTGTGTAGACTGTAGGGCCCTGTCAGTGTGTATAGAGACAGTGTGTAGGACCCTGTCAGTGTGTATAGAGACAGTGTGTAGACTGTAGGACCCTGTCAGTGTGTATAGAGACAGTGTGTAGGGCCCTGTCAGTGTGTATAGAGACAGTGTGTAGGACCCTGTCAGTGTGTATAGAGACAGTGTGTAGGACCCTGTCAGTGTGTATAGAGACAGTGTGTAGACTGTAGGATCCTGTCAGTGTGTATAGAGACAGTGTGTAGGGCCCTGTCAGTGTGTATAGAGACAGTGTGTAGACTGTAGGGCCCTGTCAGTGTGTATAGAGACAGTGTGTAGACTGTAGGGCCCTGTCAGTGTGTATAGAGACAGGGTGTAGACTGTAGGGCCCTGTCAGTGTGTATAGAGACAGTGTGTAGACTGTAGGGCCCTGTCAGTGTGTATAGAGACAGTGTGTAGACTGTAGGACCCTGTCAGTGTGTATAGAGACAGTGTGTAGGGCCCTGTCAGTGTGTATAGAGACAGTGTGTAGACTGTAGGGCCCTGTCAGTGTGTATAGAGACAGTGTGTAGACTGTAGGACCCTGTCAGTGTGTATAGAGACAGTGTGTAGACTGTAGAGCCCTGTCAGTGTGTATAGAGACAGTGTGTAGACTGTAGGACCCTGTCAGTGTGTATAGAGACAGTGTGTAGGGCCCTGTCAGTGTGTATAGAGACAGTGTGTAGACTGTAGGGCCCTGTCAGTGTGTATAGAGACAGTGTGTAGGCTGTAGGGCCCTGTCAGTGTGTATAGAGACAGTGTGTAGACTGTAGGACCCTGTCAGTGTGTATAGAGACAGTGTGTAGACTGTAGGGCCCTGTCAGTGTGTATAGAGACAGTGTGTAGACTGTAGGACCCTGTCAGTGTGTATAGAGACAGTGTGTAGGGCCCTGTCAGTGTGTATAGAGACAGTGTGTAGAGCCCTGTCAGTGTGTATAGAGACAGTGTGTAGACTGTAGGACCCTGTCAGTGTGTATAGAGACAGTGTGTCGACTGTAGGGCCCTGTCAGTGTGTATAGAGACAGTGTGTAGACTGTAGGGCCCTGTCAGTGTGTATAGAGACAGTGTGTAGACTGTAGGACCCTGTCAGTGTGTATAGAGACAGTGTGTAGACTGTAGGACCCTGTCAGTGTGTATAGAGACAGTGTGTAGGGCCCTGTCAGTGTGTATAGAGACAGTGTGTAGACTGTAGGATCCTGTCAGTGTGTATAGAGACAGTGTGTAGGACCCTGTCAGTGTGTATAGAGACAGTGTGTAGGACCCTGTCAGTGTGTATAGAGACAGTGTGTAGGGCCCTGTCAGTGTGTATAGAGACAGTGTGTAGGACCCTGTCAGTGTGTATAGAGACAGTGTGTAGGGCCCTGTCAGTGTGTATAGAGACAGTGTGTAGGGCCCTGTCAGTGTGTATAGACACAGTGTGTAGGACCCTGTCAGTGTGTATAGAGACAGTGTGTAGGGCCCTGTCAGTGTGTATAGAGACAGTGTGTAGGGCCCTGTCAGTGTGTATAGAGACAGTGTGTAGGACCCTGTCAGTGTGTATAGAGACAGTGTGTAGGACCCTGTCAGTGTGTATAGAGACAGTGTGTAGGGCCCTGTCAGTGTGTATAGAGACAGTGTGTAGGGCCCTGTCAGTGTGTATAGAGACAGTGTGTAGGACCCTGTCAGTGTGTATAGAGACAGTGTGTAGGGCCCTGTCAGTGTGTATAGAGACAGTGTGTAGGGCCCTGTCAGTGTGTATAGACACAGTGTGTAGGACCCTGTCAGTGTGTATAGAGACAGTGTGTAGACTGTAGGACCCTGTCAGTGTGTATAGAGACAGTGTGTAGGACCCTGTCAGTGTGTATAGAGACAGTGTGTAGACTGTAGGACCCTGTCAGTGTGTATAGAGACAGTGTGTAGACTGTAGGACCCTGTCAGTGTGTATAGAGACAGTGTGTAGACTGTAGGACCCTGTCAGTGTGTATAGAGACAGTGTGTAGGGCCCTGTCAGTGTGTATAGAGACAGTGTGTAGGACCCTGTCAGTGTGTATAGAGACAGTGTGTAGGACCCTGTCAGTGTGTATAGAGACAGTGTGTAGGACCCTGTCAGTGTGTATAGAGACAGTGTGTAGGACCCTGTCAGTGTGTATAGAGACAGTGTGTAGGGCCCTGTCAGTGTGTATAGAGACAGTGTGTAGACTGTAGGACCCTGTCAGTGTGTATAGAGACAGTGTGTAGGGCCCTGTCAGTGTGTATAGAGACAGTGTGTAGGGCCCTGTCAGTGTGTATAGAGACAGTGTGTAGACTGTAGGGCCCTGTCAGTGTGTATAGAGACAGTGTGTAGACTGTAGGACCCTGTCAGTGTGTATAGAGACAGTGTGTAGACTGTAGGACCCTGTCAGTGTGTATAGAGACAGTGTGTAGGGCCCTGTCAGTGTGTATAGAGACAGTGTGTAGACTGTAGGGCCCTGTCAGTGTGTATAGAGACAGTGTGTAGGACCCTGTCAGTGTGTATAGAGACAGTGTGTAGACTGTAGGGCCCTGTCAGTGTGTATAGAGACAGTGTGTAGACTGTAGGGCCCTGTCAGTGTGTATAGAGACAGTGTGTAGACTGTAGGACCCTGTCAGTGTGTATAGAGACAGTGTGTAGACTGTAGGACCCTGTCAGTGTGTATAGAGACAGTGTGTAGACTGTAGAGCCCTGTCAGTGTGTATAGAGACAGTGTGTAGGGCCCTGTCAGTGTGTATAGAGACAGTGTGTAGGACCCTGTCAGTGTGTATAGAGACAGTGTGTAGACTGTAGGGCCCTGTCAGTGTGTATAGAGACAGTGTGTAGACTGTAGGACCCTGTCAGTGTGTATAGAGACAGTGTGTAGACTGTAGGACCCTGTCAGTGTGTATAGAGACAGTGTGTAGACTGTAGAGCCCTGTCAGTGTGTATAGAGACAGTGTGTAGGACCCTGTCAGTGTGTATAGAGACAGTGTGTAGGGCCCTGTCAGTGTGTATAGAGACAGTGTGTAGACTGTAGGACCCTGTCAGTGTGTATAGAGACAGTGTGTAGACTGTAGGACCCTGTCAGTGTGTATAGAGACAGTGTGTAGACTGTAGGGCCCTGTCAGTGTGTATAGAGACAGTG